>NC_090071.1:4293589-4299670 GCF_038355195.1 Osmerus mordax
CTGTGAGATCAGACCTCAGACTGGGGATCCTTACTAGGCTCAAGTCTTAGGGTCATGGGTTAAGTTTAGGGTCAATGCTTAGGGTCAGGTTCTAGGTTAAAGATGTGAATTGATGATTTAACTGGAACTTCTGGATGTAGGTGGATGTCTGGATGTTGTTGAGGGGGGGGGGGCTGAGACAGAGCTGTATGTATGCATTACTGGGAGGTGTTACTGGGAGGAACATCTGAGTGTGTGTGTGTGTGTGGGGGGGGGGGAGCGTTTGTGTGTGTGTGTGTGTGACTGTGTGTGTGTGACAACATCAAAAGGTGCTAATCAGATGACATTTCCAATAACTCCTCCAGTTAATCAAGGAGTGTCCAGTCAGATTGGGATGGAGAGACAGAGGAATGTGGAAAGGAGGGACAGAGGAGGTGCAAATGGACAGAGAGATGACAGGAGGTGGAGAGATTCCTGAGCTGGGCAGGGCTGCAGAAGAAGGTGGTGCAGAGATGAAGAGATGAAGAATTTGTGAAAAGATGGATGGAGGAAGCCAAGAGGAGGATAATTATGTTTTGAAAGATGGCGAGATTAAGCTGAAGAATGTAGGGATGGTTGAAAGACAGGCTGGAGGCGAAGAATTGACTGAGGGAAAGAGAGAGAGAGAGGCAGGAGAGAGAGGGAGAGCGAGAGAGAGAGAGAGAGAGAGAGAGAGAGAGAGAGAGAGAGAGAGAGAGAGAGAGAGAGAGAGAGAGAGAGAGAGAGAGAGAGAGAGAGGAAAGGGTAAGCTGTCTGTTGGTCGGTGGCCCTGATAATTGAGTGTAATAAAATATTATTAATTATTAAACTGTTTCCTGTTGTCTGGTACTGTATGTGCACACACACCCACACACACATGG
Organism: Osmerus mordax; assembly: GCF_038355195.1. Taxonomy (NCBI): domain Eukaryota; kingdom Metazoa; phylum Chordata; class Actinopteri; order Osmeriformes; family Osmeridae; genus Osmerus; species Osmerus mordax. The sequence continues at coordinate 4,294,468 of NC_090071.1, forward strand.
AGATCTCCACATTAATATACATGACATCAGTGGCTATTTCTGTACTATAATTATAGGCCTTGTATCACAGCTGGAAATATCAACATCACTCATTTCTAAACCCCACCCTTCACTCACACACATACGTACATTTACATTAGTCATTTAGCAGACGCTCTTATCCAGAGCGACTTACAGTAAGTACAGGGACCTTCCTCCGAGGCAAGTAGGGTGAAGTGCCTTGCCCAAGGACACAACGTCAGTTGGCATGACCAGGAATCGAACTGGCAACCTTCGGATTACTAGCCCGCTTCCCTCACCGCTCAGCCACCTGACTCCCCGTACATGTACTCACATGCACATCACTGGACGCATGCGGATACATCTACAGTGGGCATACACATGCACACACATACAGTGGAAATAGCAGGAACACAAGGATTAGTGCTAGCTAATCAGCTCACCTCACAGATCTGCAGCCCTCACACAGGGTTCAGACATGCCAGCAGCTCTGTGCAGTGTGCTGAACCTCTGCTTGTGCCCGTACCAATGTGTTATATGGTTACACTGGTCCCTGTTACGCACGAAACAAATGCTCATTAATACTAATGGAGGACTAACGGTATTGTGAATGGTGTATTAATGTCAGTGTATTAATACACACCTTAGAAGGCAATCAACTCTGATCCAATCAGTTTTGATTGGTTGGTAATTGCATTGTGGCAGGACGCTCCATATGGTGCCTATTGTTGTACGCACACAGATGCTGGTCACTGATGTGGTGAGTGTCTTGTCTATTGTCAATGACGTCTGTCAGTCTGATAAGTCTCTTCTGACACACACACCCACACACTGCAATGCCTGCTAGCACGCACACAAACTGTGCACACTAATCCCAAAGTACGGTCGCATGCCAGGTCTGATGCAATTAAGACTCCTTTATATATACTTTAAAGATAGCCACAGGAAGCCAGATAGCAGTGTGTGTGTGAATGAGAGAGAGACAGGACAGAGGAATACTTTCTACTGCATAGACTAACAACTCACTCACACACACACACACACACACTCTAAACACACACACGTACAGCCGAGAGGACTCTATCTCCTCATCCTGGTCCACGACAGAACCATGGAGCCTTAAAAGGTGAGTCGTCTACATCTCTCCTCATCTTTCTTCATCTTTCTTCATCCCTCCATCTTTTTATTTATCTATCTCTAACAGAACAGTCTCCCGCTGTTTGGAAAAGGCCTTGGCAGTCCATAGGTTTAGGCACCAGAGAGTTCCTGGGCCAAGTTACAGCCTCGAGCATTCAGGGAGATTATGGATGTGTTGTCAGTGCTGTAGATGTTTAACCCACCTGTGGAGGACAGAGAGAGGCATGACCCTTATCTAGTCTGCAGGCAGGCTGGACCCAGTGGAATCCTTAATGAGCACTTCCACTGTCTTGTACACAAGCTGGTCAATAGTCTGAGTTTCATTGAGAAATTTTAGCAGTCTTAGACAGGTGGGAACTGTGTATCCTGTAATGCTAAAAATCAACTCCTTTCTTTTTCAATCCCTCAATTCTCCATTCATTGATCCACTTATCCATCCCTAACAAAGTTCAATTTAATGACTCTCCCTGCATCTGTATTAAGGTCACTTTGGAGATTAAGGTGTTCAAATTGGCTTGATTGAAATTTAGAAGATTGAGCCTTGTTATCCAGGCAAGATTAGGACTGTGACATCCACTTTGAATCAGGGAACAAACTAATTTCTGTTTTGGATTAGGAGATCCGTTTATCCTTTCGGACAGATGATTGGGGATTGGGTGTAGTTCTAGAGGGGTTCAAACCAAGGGGGGTTGGGATTGAGGAGAGAGGGTAGCAGGGGTAAGGGGGGAGGTTAGGCTGGGAGGATGAAGAGGTGAAGGCTGAGATAGGTATTGTCAGCTTCAGACAGGTGGACAGTCAGATCATTAGCAGCTCGCCAGAAGGACAGGCTGTTTACATTGTGTTTGTGTTCGATCTTAACAGTGTTTCGACTGTAGCCTGGACTACGGCTCCCTCACGTTCTTTGGTGTTCTGCGACCTTCTCCAACCTTATTCAACACTTGTCTACACTGTGAGGTTCTCGTTCTTCGACGTTCTTCATCGTTCTTCATCGTTCGGCAGCCGTCTGGTGATGGAGGCTCTGTCTCGCCTGTTTCCCTACAGCAAGACCGTGGCCGGCCTCAAGGCCTCGCTGCTCGCTGTGCTCAAACTCAAGGACCCGACCACAGACGTCTCCCGAAGAGCCACCGCACGCGTGCGCCCCATCGTCAAGGGCAACCGCAGCTCGCTCGGCAACGCTTGGGGAGAACTTCCGTTCCAAGTGAGGTTCTGGACCCCGGAGGGACAGTGGTCAACCGTGGCTATTGAAAGCAAGGCAGGGGTCGCCACCGGCGTGAGGAGGGGGTCGGCCGCTGTTGCTATAGCGAGAAGAGGGTCAGCATCTATTGCCATGGAGAGGAGGGGGTCTGCAGTCGTCGCTATGGCGAGGAGAGGGTCGGCACCCATCACTACGGAGAGGAGGGGGTCAGGGTTGGTCTCCATGGAGAGGAGGGGATCGAGGTGCGTTTCCATGGACAGGAGGGGGTCAGGGTTTGTCTCCATGGAGACACATGGGTCACGGCTCATCACCATGGAGAGGAAGGGATCAGGGGGTGGTTCGCGACCATGGTTACCAGCATGATGGACCTGGCATCCGTCGGTTTTGGAGGGCAGCACCGGAGACATCTATACATGTAAAGTGCACCGGCTGTGCACTGACACACACATATACACACACACACACACACACACACACTGTGGGTAATAAAACTGTGGCTGACACCTTTAATATGCTACACTGTACACACACAATTGTCTTGTTCTTAATCTCATCATGTTAATAGTTTTGCCTGTGTGTAATGCAATATATTACAGTAGCATAGAAGATTACAGGAATAGGAATAATAATAAATATTATTATTATTATTATATTATATCATTATCATCAGTATTGAGTCAAGATCCTTAAGTATTATTTGTATATGGATAGCTCATGTTCACTCATGGTGAAATACAAACACTAAATCACACGACATAGCAGAAGTAATAGCAGTAATGGCCATGGTTCTGTATCGATTATGGATTGTTTTCAAATATACAACCTGAATTATTCAATAAACATGTCCACACAGTGTTTATTATTAGTGCGTACCTTTTACAAGAGTGCAGGCGACCAAAACAAGATGTAAACTTCCGTCTAATCTTTGAATGAAACACCATCGGTTTTAGCGAGTAGGCTCTGGCTAAGCACCATTCTAAAACAGTTCTGGAGTTGGGCACTAGGGGGCACTCCTTGTCTTCTGACTGGATGTTGAAGATCAGGATTGTTTGGAACACTTAGACTCCAACATCACTGTCTCATCTGAGATAGCGCTGACTTCTCAGGCCACTGAGGTGTCAGCAGTGTGTGTGTTGTCAGTCCTCAAAAGGACAAACTTGTATATGTGTGTGGGGGTGACAAGTGTGTTTGCGTGTGTGTTTGTGTATGTACCAGAGATCATGCTGGGTCACTATTGGCTCATCCTGACTTTATGAAACATCTGGACTTGATTAGCAGAGACAGAGGTGAGAGGGAACTCCCTTCATCCATCCTTCCATCCCTCCATCCATCTATTCTATCTCCTTCTCTCTTATCTCTCTCTAACTCCCTCGCAATCTGACTCGGAAAGGCAAACTATGATTTGTCCCTTCCAAGTAAACTATTAAAAATGGAAGGTGGAGATTTACAGACACACCCCATACAGACACACACACACACACACACACAAACACACACAAAGGCACGCACCACCTCTCTAAACATAAAATGCTGGTTCATCCAGTTCATTGATGAGTTCTTCTCCTAGGGTGAATTTGTCTCCCATGATTATGAGGTACAGAAACCAGACAGAAAAATAACTTTGGAGCACTAATAGTGTGACACACACACACACACACAGAAATGGATTGATGAACGGATGTTTACCCCTATTGACCTTAAAACTCTCCCCAGACACATCGCTCAAAAGAGATGGCAAAAGGGAGGAGAAGAGGAGAGGATTCAGGGAGGGGGAGAAGTATTTTTAGACCTCACCCTGAAGCCAGGCACCGGGGGAGAGAGAGTTTCATGGCTATCCTATGAAGCAGAAACAAGCCTGAAAGATGCATTATACACGTACACACACACACACATACACACATTACAGGTGACTGGTGTAGAAGGATTTAATGTTAAGACAAATACCTAAACAGATAGGAATGCTACTTTAATTACTGTGATAGAGAGCTCCAAGCTTGAATGTGTACCGCCGCAACGAGGCAAGTGTCTCCATGTTTAGGTAAGCAGGACTAGGTGTGAAAGTGTATGTGTGTGTCTGTGAGTTTGAGTGTATAAGGTGAGGCTGTATAAACATGTAGTGCTGCTGTCTGAGAGAGGTTTAGATAAACAAAAACACCCTCTGAATCACAGCAGTGATGTGTGTGTGCGTGCAAGTGTGTGCGAGTGTGTGTGATGTGGGTATTTCCCCCGGAATAGGGGTGCTGCTGGGGGTGGGGGTGGGGGTGAGGCGGGTGAATACAGGGGTGAGTGAGAGGGGTGAGGGAATAGGGGAGGGGTGAGGGAGGAGGGTAAACTCATGAAATGGCCATAATTTGCGGCGCATAGCCTTTCCAGGAATTATGTCACACACACATACAGAAACACACCAGAATAGACACACACACACGCATGAGCGAAGACACACACATGATTTATAGCTGTGGCGCTATCAAACACTATCAGGCCTGTGTGTTTATGGACAAGCATCCGCTAAATCAACATGCATGTGCTCTCTGGGAGGAACACGCACAGTTCACTGTGTCTGCCCTTCATCTGTGTGTGTGTGTGTGTGTGTGTGTGTGTGTGTGTGTGTGTGTGTGTGTGTGTGTGTGTGTGCGACCAGGTCACCAAAGCTTTGACTCTGTCTGGCACTGTCTAACAACACTGCCAAGAAAAGTAAAGAGTGATCAAAACATACTGCAATTAACTCACACCAACATAGAACCAAAGTAGGACAGATATGATTTCTGTCTCCAGTTCCCCTTCTCTCTTACTCTGATAATCTTTCTCTTTCTCTAATTTCCCCCTCCCTATTTCCCTTCCCCTCCCTTTACTCTCCCCCTTCCCCCACTC
>NC_090071.1:4299870-4424870 GCF_038355195.1 Osmerus mordax
TGTAGACCATTATATCATCAGACATTTCACTCCTCTCTCTCTCTCATCACTCTCTCTAGAGGGCGACGTGGTGATGAGGGGAAGGCGGCGTCGGATGGAAGGATGGATGAGGGAAGGCGGCGTCGGATGGAAGGATGGATGAGGGAAGGCGGCGTCGGAACAGCCTGCAGGGAGATGGAGCAGTCTCTCCCTCCAGGCTCCTGACTCACTCTGCTCTGCAGAACACCCTCACGTGGGTAAAGACTGGACCCTACGGATAGACAGGTGTTTAAGTGAGTTACTCTGTTTTCGACATCAATTTGCTGTTCAGAAGCTCTTATAAAGGGATAATGAGGAGGAGAGAGGGGGTAGGGACGACATGAGGAAGAGGATGGGTTTAAGGGGAGGATTAAGTGATGGTTAGTGATGATGAGGAGAGGGGCAGGTGAGGTGAGGACAGTGGTCAGCGATGACCTGGGGACAAGCTGTCAGGACGGGGGCTGGAGAAAGTGCATCATGGCCCGGTCACAAGGTCGCTGTGGTATTTCAGAGTTTCAAGGATCTCTGGTTTGCGGGTCCAAACCCGACACTTCAGTTCCTGTTCCTGAGTGAGCACAGCTGGGTGCCCAGTCACAGAACAAGATGGTACACACTCTGACCGCGTCATGACAACAGTACGCTAACCCCGCATCAGGGTGTTGGTGTCTGTCTGTGTGTGTGTGTGTGTGTGTGTGCGTGAACAGTGAGCAGTGCATGTTTTCTTGCATGTGTGTGTATACGTGTGTGTGTGTTTGTGTGTGCATTCGCACAACACATCTTACAGCCCTGCACTGAGTTGTGCAACAGCAAACAAATGAGAATCTTTAAATGACAAGGTCTCTGTGGACACAGTGGACAGCAGCCAAACAGCAGGGACAGAGACCCGGGCCTGAACCTGCCCATACCTGCAGCTCTCTGTGAGCAGGCTTCCATAGAGGGCTACAGCACACAACACCACCCCTAGGTACACCCACCTGGGGTACATTGGCATCCTCATTCAAACACAAACACACACACACACACAGACACAGGAAAACACAACACTCACAAGAACACATGCAAACACACCGAAACACAGATAGAAAAACACACCCATACACACAAAAACACACAAAAACATAAACCAGCAGGCATCTTTATCTTCCTTTCTCTTTGAAGATGAATCCATTCACCCCAAAAATTACCCAATTTGTGTCTCTCTGACAGACAGAGCAGATGAACAAATAAGGGTGGATTAATTTCCCAAAGACAACCATAGAGTGAAGGTGTGTGTGTGTGTGTGTGCGTCTGCATGCCTGGGTTTGGAGTTTGCATGTTCTTCCCGTGCTCACATGGGTTTCCTTCGCAAAGAACCCCATTCTAAAAAACATGCAGACGACATGGCCAGGACATAGGTGAGCACTTGGACAAGACGGCTGAGTCAGGTGACTGAGCGGTTAGTGAATCGGGCTAGTAATCAGAAGGTTGCCGGTTCAATTCCCGTCCGTGCATATGACGTTGTGTCCTTGGGCAAGGCACTTCACCCTACTTGCCTCGGGGGAATGTCCCTGTACTTACTGTAAGTCGCTCTGGATAAGAGCGTCTGCTAAATGACTAAATGTAAAACTCCACTGCTGCAGGCTGCCCTGCCCAGAGGAGGGGCAGCGGGATGGGGAGAAATGCAGATGCACCTCGCACATATCCACTGGAGTGTGTGTGTGTGTGTGTGTGTTCCACTACATGAGTGAGAATATTGAAAGGATTCTTCTCTCAGTACTGGACACAACCCACTCCGCTGTCCAGTCCAGCACCCCCACAGTGGGTTAGTTACTTGCCTTAAAAAAAGGTATTTATTTACATATATATATTTTATATTCAGAAACCAGGGATTGGCCCCCTCTTGAACAGAGGCCGCTTCGTGGCTTCTTAGTGTATACAGTGTGTCTGTGTGTGTCTGTGTGTGTGTGTGTGCGCTGCAGTAAATCAAGTGCAGTCTCCCGTAATTCTATAGTGGAATAAACGGTACAGGTTTAATAATAGCTCAACCGCGAGCTATAATCCTCATTAGCCCACCCGGGGGCAAACCATCCCCACATGCCGGCCCCAACTCCTGACTAAGAGAGCGGAAGGAGGAGAAGAGAGAAAGGGAGGAGAACATATTTTTTTCCCCCTCTTATAGGGAGTGGTGTGCACGTTAAGTAAACGAAAGCAGTATTAGGCGTAGCGCGAAGACTATAGGCCTGCACTTGCTGAGGGTCGGACGCTTTGCCTGTGATGGGCTACGGTATCTATGAAGGTCAACGTAGGCTCCCACCGTATGGTCCCCCATAAACATAGATACTTTACGTAACCACCACTAAAACTTGATTAAGTACGTGGATCTCCAGTGAATATCTATAACCAGGAGGCGACAAAAAGGAGCACTCTTGGACTACAACGACACCAAACATCACCCCTGCGCGCTACTGGTGTTCAACTTGGGCATATCCAAAAGCCTTTTAAGGACGGCGGAAAGTCTACTCGTGTCTTTAATCAACACTCTCCATTTGTTCCTAATGCGGAGGTGAGGCGGCTGGAAAGAACGGAGAGAGAAGGAGTGGAGAGCGAGCAAAAAGTTTCGCGTAAGACGGGTGGCCGGAACTCTGAATGGTTCGTCTCAGACAATAGGGCTCCTTACTGGCCCGGTTTAAGATGCTGTGTTCAGTGCTTGCGCTCTGAACGCAGTTTTGATCAAAGACAAACCGGGGTAATAGATAAATACTCCAGGGACCGCGAGACGAGGCACACTCACACACATAAAGAGCGCGGCACAGCGCAAGAGCCCTGAATGACAGCGCCAGGGCAGCGGAGAAACAACTTCATCAACTATAGAGACAAGAGAACCGTTGCGAGGGAGTTAATAAAAGTTGCGTCTCGAGGACCTTCATTAATTCTTCCACCCACACGCCCGCTCCAGAGCGTGCTATAAGAGCATGGGTAACTAGCGCCGCGAGGAGCCTGCTCGTGTCAGAGCGCAGCACGGCGCAGCTTGGGAGCGGGATAGGAACCTGTTCGGGACAGCTTGTGTGTTGGCTAGACGACGAACGCTGTGTGTATTTGTGTGCCCATTTGAAGCCGAGTGTGTATGTGTGTGTGTAGTTGAAGCTGAGTGTGTATGTGTGTGTGTAGTTGAAGCGCATTAAAGTGTATAATCCTGGAACACGCAGCAGAAGGTCCACTTCTGTTCATCTGTACCCCGCAGAACACAGGTAAACTGTCCTCTTTAACCTGTCCGTTTGTTGTTTATGTTGTCACTGTAACTCTTACCGGTGTTCTAAATGTTTACCTGTATCCTTAAGTTAGGATTACGGTTTGGGAGGTGTTGGGCCGTGTGGGTTTATAGTGAGACTATATTTGGCGTCTTATTGTGTTGATCTAGTCGGCTCTGGGAAAGTATGTTTCACCACTACTATGAGTTTGGTTGTGTCTGACCTTCCGTAGCCAGATAACATGGAGTCCGGTCCAGCATACAAGTTCAACACACACACACTCACTCACACACACATACAGACACACACACTAGCAAGCTTGGTTACTCCATACTCGCAGATAGAGGATGTTGTTGGACATAAAATCGGCCGACGGTGATGGAAGGTATTGGGCCAGTGCCACGGAAACCACACGGCATCATATAGACTTAGGGAAACAACACGCAAGCGAACACATAACCACACGCACACTTTCACTTACAAAATGTATGTCCTTTTAATTTGATCTGCCTTCTTTCCGCAGGACCAGTGAGAGAGGCGAAAGCGCGGGACGCGCTCCCTGGGAAGGAGCTATGAGCACGCCGCGTGCCCCTGTCCTGCTCGCGCTATTCGTGATACTGCTGACCGCAGGGTATTGCAAAAAAAGTGCCCTACGCGTTGTCCCCGGAACGAGCGCTGTCACGGACGGGCGCAGCTTGATTGAACTCATCATGGACAAAGTGCGGTTGGCACGAGACAGTCAAGGAGACGGACACACGGAATATCCCGTAAAAAAAAATGAACTTTTCATTCGAGGCGAAAGAAAACAACGACGTGAACAAATCCCATCACATAATAGGTGAGGCCGTTATAGATGTAATGAGGCCTTGCAACTCGAGTTCAAACTGGACGACATTTTTCATATTGTTCAACTTTCAACTCTGATTTCAATTGACTTTAACCCTACAGGGTGCACGTGCGTCAATGAGTGAACTTAGGCAACACTTTTACTGTTAACCTACGCACCATTCTCTCTCAGCCTCGCGCACATACACACCAGACACTCATTACTGACAGTATGCTTTTGGTCTGCTAATTTCAGAGGTATTCCCCAGAGACCTGGGACAGAAGGAGAAAATTATCAAACACTTCACAGGTCAGTTAGTAAAGCATTACCCATCACAGTTGCAGAACACTATGTGTGTGTGTGCGTGTGTTTTTGGGTGCATTTGTGCGTTTAATAGTGGTTTTCTGTGTGTGTGTGTGTGTGTGTGTGTGTTTGTGTGTGTGTGATTTACAGGGCCTCTCTACTTCAATCCAAAGTGTAGGAAACACTTTTATAGACTCTACCACAACACCAGAGACTGCACAATACCTGCCTGTGAGTATTACTGACTGCGCAAGCACACACACACACATGCACACGCACACACTCTCTCACAGACACATATTACTCTGCAAATAATAATAATACTGTCCTGTCTATATTAATTTGATATGGTGTAACATAAAGACAAGATCAATATTTATAATGTGTGACGTGAAGATAAGACCTGTCTTGTCACGTGATTAACAAGGTGATTCACGTCATGGTTCTTCTCTTCCAGATTATAAGAGGTGTGCTCGTCTTCTCATTAGGTTAGCTGGCAGCCAGAGATGCACAGAGAGGTAGACTCACCAGGTAAGACGCTTTCTCTCTTTCTATATAAGTCCCCCCCCCCCCCTCGTTTTCCTTGCTTTTTTCCCTATTCCCCTCTTCCGCTGCCTTCTGCCCTTTCTCATCCGTCACTCTCCCATCAGTCTTTTTTTTCTATGGTTCTTTCTCCTTTTTTTGGTGTCACCCCCTCCCCCTCTCCCCCACAAACACACACACCATTCTCTGTGACCTGTTGGAAGGGATTGGGAGGTTGCAGTATAGCTGGACACTGGAGGCTGGGGCAGGAGGTTAGAGGCTGGGGTGGGAATCTAGAGGCTGGGCAGAAGGCTAGCGCTGGAGCTGAAGGCTGGAGGCTAGAGGCTAGGGCAGGAGGCTCCGCACATTTTACATTAAAATTACCTTTCCATTTAATTTCTATGCCCTTTCTCTGTTTATCTCCTTCCACTCTCTTTATATCACTTTCTTTTTCTCTCTCTTTTATTCTCTCTCACTCTTTCATTCGTTCTCCTATTGAGTGGATATAATCACTGTCTTTATAGCAGACAAATCAGCGTGTTTGTCCTCCAGCTAGTAAAACCTAATTATAGCCAAGTAGCTCCATGCACTGTCTGAGTGTGTGTGTGTGCTTGCGTGTGTGTGTGTGTGTGTGCTTGCGTGTGTGCGTGTGTGTGTGTGTGTGTGCTTGCGTGTGTGCGTGTATGTTTTGCCCAGGATACTGCATACTTTGTGCAGTATAATTCAATGCTGGAATTCAAATAACAAATAGCTTTCAGGTCTTTAAATTCCCACTGTCAGTGTTCCAGACCTTGATTTAACACAAGGTGTTTGACAGAGAGAGGTGGAGCGTTATTAAGGTGGGAAACTCAGATCTGAAGAGCAGTAAACTGAGAAGATTATTCAAGGAGAAGGAGACAGACAGAGTACACATGGACATATACATCAAATAGATGTCAGAATTTGACATCAAAATATCGCTACCTCTTCAACAAACTTTATTTTCCCACAGCCATGGAATCTGACTTGCTGCCAAGTGTAAAGTTCACTAATTCACTAAATGGCAGTACTGTATCTCTCTCTCTTTCTTCCTCCTTCTCTCTCTCCCTCTGCCTCTAGGTCTATGATTTCAACAGTAAGCGTGAAAGAGAGAAGTGCCTTGAACACACAGAGGGACAGGAGCAGACTGACTGACTGACTCGTTCAGGACCGCAGGAGGATTTTAAGGAACTCTAAAGTGGATCTTCCACACACTCGCCAGTGTCAACTGCAGCCAACAAGCAAATTCTACTGTACAATACTCTGCCCTGCTCTGTTCTATCCCACTATACTCTATTCTGTTCTGTTGTGGTCTATTCTATTCTGCTTTACACTACCGAGTCGACTCAAATGGTGCAAATGAAGACTTGTTGGACAGAAAAAAATATGTAATTGTCCTGCTGCCAAAAAAAAACTGCTAGATATATGGATGTCATAGATACGTGGATGACATCATAGAGACTCGGATGGCGTCCTAGATGTGTGAATGACATCACTGACACGAGGATGACATCATAGACCATGTGTATGACATTCATGAACACTGATATTTTTCACTCCAAAAAGCTACTGTGTTTGTACTTAATGGTTCTGTGCACATCAAAATGCCTTCACGGGTTGCAACAGCTTGTGAAAAAAAGACGTCACTTGTAGATAGAGTTCGGTAGGCCTTCAGCTCTGGTCATGATGGTGTGATTGACGAGGCTGGTGATTTAATATGTAACCTCCCCCCCCCTCTCTCTTTCTTAAGCTGCATTCCTAAAACCTAGGAAATCATAGAACAAATCCCCTGATTAAATTACGACTGCATGATGACTCTTGGCTTTTTTAGTCCTCATCACAAGCCAGAGTGATAACCAGCAGTCAGAGAGAGAGGACCGCTGTCTGAATATGTATTGTACCTTATAACACACAGTATATTTATATATTCACGCTAATGTCAATTGTCTTCTTTTATTGTATGTATGGATACCGCCTAGTATGCAAAATGTAAATATTGTAAATACTAAATATATATGAAATATAATTAAATGTTTGGTAAATAAGAACAAACGGGTGTTTTAGTCAAATATTCCCCTTCCTGTGTGTGTGTGAACTGCATATGGTCCTGTTTCGCCATCTTTGTTTGTCACAAGCTTCTTGAACTCACAGATTGTGATTAGGATAAACCACCCAAACACAGGCACACAGTAACCTCGCAACAATAATGTTGTTTTTGGCAGCCTAGTGGGTGACAAACTGAGTTTTTTTGCGGCTGTCTGGAATGACAGGAGGAGGAATTAATGTCCTCTCAGGATTATTTTCTCTCAACATTTGTTTAACATTAATTGAGGGAGGTCAGAGAGGGGTTGGACCCTACACAGAACAGACCTTTACACCACTCTGACAGACAAAGAGATAATACCTCACTTGTGAGGTCACTTCCTGTGTGCTTATAGTAAGAACCGTTCAGAGATTATTAAACTTTTTTTCATCAGCCAAACCCCTCGTTTGGTGTTTCTCTGGGAGGAAGAGAGAAAAAGTGGGAGAACGAGAGTGTGAGACTGGAAGGGAGAGAGAAAGAGAGAGAGAAAAGGGGGGGGGGGGGGGGGGGGAATGAGTAAATGTGAGGGAATCCGACGGAGGGCTGCTGACTAGCTCTGCCCTCTGTTTCTTTGTGGCTGCATATCATGGTGTCCCCTCTAGGACACACATAACAGGGAGAAACCCTTCTTAAAAAGAGGCACACAAGCAAGCACACACACAGACACACACACACATACAGCTCCCAATCAACCCCACCTACACCATTTATGTCATAAACTTTATTGCACACACACTACACACACACCAGCCCATGCCCTGAGTCCCTGGTACACAAACACACAACCTATTTGTCCAGGCATGCTTGTAACTGCTCTCCCCAATTCAACACTTTAAAACTGTTCAATCAGAAAATACTTAATACCAACATGCAATTATGGTCCTCTTCTTCACAATATACCTCTTTCTGCCCCCCCCCCCCCCCCCACACACACACACACATATATACAAGCACACACAAACACCCACACTACACGTCACATCAAATAACACTGTGTGTGTGTCTGAGCGGAGGTCTGCTGAAAGGACAGGACAGATTAAGATGTTTAGAAAGAAAAGGAGGAGAGAGAGATGAAAGGAGAGCAAAGGAGAGAGAATTAAAGAGAGAGAGAGTGAGATGGATGGATAGAGAGAGATGGATGGATAGAGAAGAGAGAGAAGAACAGGGAGAGATACAGGGAGAGATACAGAAAGAGAGAATGAACATTACAGATTTGAAAGGAGAGAGTTTCTCTCTCGCAAATATCTAAATGGCAGGTATTTGAATAGAATTCCTAGTATGGCTCTTTGTGTGTGCGTCATCTACATTAGTGTGTCCTTACACACGAAGATGCCTTACTCATGCAACTGTAAATGTATGTGTGTGTGCATATTTGAATGTCTGAATGTGTGTGTGTGTGTGTCACCATAAGCGGCAGGGAACTCCCACCAGCTGCTGTGCCAAAACTGCTGTAGAGCTGGTCTGACTATGCAGCTGGGTGTGGGCCAATGCCAACATGCTCTCTCTGTCTCTGACACACACATTCATGCACACACACGCAAACAAAGCCGGGCCGATCAACTCCCTGCAAAAGACTGCTGATATGTCCTCACTGAGGCTCTGCTGTCCACACTGAGGAACAACTGAGGCAGGACTGAGGCAGGAATGAGTGAGTCCATAGTGAGTTAGAACAGATGCAGGGATGTCCATAGTGAGTTAGAACAGATGCAGGGATGTCCATAGTGAGTTAGAACAGATGCAGGGATGTCCATAGTGAGTTAGAACAGATGCAGGGATGTCCATAGTGAGTTGGAACAGATGCAGGGATGTCCATAGTGAGTTAGAACAGATGCAGGGATGTCCATAGTGAGTTAGAACAGATGCAGGGATGTCCATAGTGAGTTAGAACAGATGCAGGGATGTCCATAGTGAGTTGGAACAGATGCAGGGATGTCCATAGTGAGTTAGAACAGATGCAGGGATGTCCATAGTGAGTTGGAACAGATGCAGGGATGTCCATAGTGAGTTAGAACAGATGCAGGGATGTCCATAGTGAGTTGGAACAGATGCAGGGATGTCCATAGTGAGTTGGAACAGATGCAGGGATGTCCATAGTGAGTTAGGACTGGATAAGAGATAGGCAGGACTGAGGAAGTGCTTGGATGAGAGAGAGGACATCATTGCAAACCTACCGGGGGTCAACCACCTGCTGTCAGACATTTGAATCCGTCCTGACACTTAGCTTGTTCTTCATCTTTATTGGATATGATAAAGCACTTAATGCTGGCAGCCACTGGATCATGATTACTACTACTAGCAGGGAATTGACCCTAAAGCCCAATGAGGAGAACTTGTTTTTGGTCAGGGTTCCTCCCTAACTGCTGCAATCTCTAGCTCGGGGAGCTTCTCCCTATTATTGAAAGGTTTAGGTTAGATCTCCAATGTTGACATTCACCGGCATCTAAAAGATATTTGAAACATTGGATGTGAGAGTTTCCATAAGAACAAAACTTAATTTGGTTTGGTCAGGCCCCAGATTGACCTAGTATTGTGTGTAACTAAAAAAGAGCCCTTTTTAACTTATTGCTTATTGTTTGCGTTTGTGTATGTCTGTGTGTGTGTGTGTGTCTGTGTCTGTGTGTGTGTGTGTGTGTGTCTGTGTGTCTGTGTGTGTGTGTGTGTGTGTCTGTGTGTGTGTGTGTGTGTGTGTGTGTGTGTGCCTTGATCAGGTTCCCACCGTGGTTTGCAGCTTGTTGGAGAGGTAAGTTCCAGAAGTGACAGGAGCATGTGAGGAACTCTGTAAGCAGCTTAGAGATCCAGACCCACACGGAGCACATGACCAGAGAATGTTTAGAACGCCCCCCAATCCCTTCTTTAGCTCTGCCTCCCCAGACTCCTACAACCAAATTCAGACTTTGCCCCCGCTCTATCCCCAGCCCTATGCCCAATTCTAGGGCCAGTTCCAGCCCCAGCCCCCAGCGTCTGAGGTCCAGCTCCAGATTATAGATTCCAGCCAGAGCACCAGCCTCAAGCCACAGCCATCTGCCCCAGTCCTAGACCCAGCCCCAGTCCCAGCCCAAACCCCTGGTGTTAATTCAAGTGGAATCATGTTAGTCTAAGCCATGTGCAACACCTCCTCTACTCGTAACTTGGTACTTAGTAGGGAAGTGCCCACTGTATAGACCGACTCTGCACTATAAAACAACGTATGTGTGAGTGTGTGTGTGCGTGTGGCACAGTTACAGTAAGTCAAGTTGTGTTCACGTCCAGCAAGTTCTCACAGTGTCCTCGATCAGAGATCGTTTCAACCTCCAGCTCACTAAGAGGGCTTTAACTCCAGGTCACCACACAGATCAAAGGACAATAATTCTTTCTCCTTTCTCCTTCTGTGTTTTTGCAAAAGCACAAATGAAAGATAAATTGGTCTTAACTACTTGGAAAATTGTCACCTCGACTCAAAGCTAATTCAAAATAACATATTCTGGACCACCTCAAACACCATGTAAGAGAAAAGGAACTACAGACTATTGAATGTGTGCTTGTACATGCACATTCAACCTCTAATCTGTAGCTTGCAGGCTGTGCCTGAAAATAGGCAAACAGTCCTTGAGAAAAGTTTAATCTGTCTGGGTTATCACTTAACAAAAGTAATGAAATGTGATAATCAACTAATTGAAAATGTCAGCAGTTTACAAATTAGGTCTGCATTAAATGTTACTAACTAAACAAAGATATTAAGAATAATACACCCTGAAATAATCAATTGTATTACTTTGCAACATCAGTTCAACCACCTCTTCTTGGCATATTGCAATGGCATCTCCCTCTCTCTCTTTCTCTTCCTGTCTTTCTTTTTCTTTCTTCTGTTCTTTCTCTCTTTCATCTCAGTTTTTTTCTCACACACATGCAACAAGGATAGAGCAAATTCATTTGTACCTGCAGGGAACAGGAGACATGGAAACAAAACATACACACACACTTTTTTATCTCCATCTTGTGGGATTAACCACATCCCAACAAGCAACACCACCTCCCCCATACACACACATACACACACACACACAGACACACACACACACACACACACAGATACTGTCTGTCAACAGAGAGTAAAGTGTAATCAGAAACCACATCTTCATGAAGGGTTGCGTGTCAGAACAGTGGTTTGAGAATAAACTAAAATTACTTTAATTCAACATTCCAGAGCAACACGCAGGCCTATTCACACTTGTCTGTTGTAATGAAATCACATGCATTTCAATGTTTCGATATTCCCACTCCCCATCTCCCTCTCCACCCCCACACTAACCCCTGTGCTTTACAGGAAGCAGGTTTAGAGTTATGCTTACGTCTGTTTGGATTCAAATGTGATCTGAGACAAGTGCCCGATGAGCACGGGCACACATGCACACGCACACGCAGCAGGAAATAAATGAAAAGACACTTGTTGCATTTCTGCCATACCTGGGAGGGTAAGATTGAGTGACAGGTGGGAGGTGTGGTCCCATTCATCCAGACAGGAGCAGTGAGGGCACCTCACCTACAAGACAGGTAACACATGACTGCATCTGGGAGGGTTTTCATACCGGGAAAGGGAAGATGGAGAGTTGTGACACAGGAAGACAAAGGAGGACACATTTACATTACATTTAGCAGACGCTCTTATCCAGAGCGACTTACAGTAAGTACAGGGACATACCCCCCGAGGCAAGTAGGGTGAAGTGCCTAGCCCAAGGACACAACGTCATTTTGCCAGACGGGAATCGAACTGGCAACCTTCTGATTACTAGCCCGCTTCCCTAACCGCTCAGCCACCTGACTCCCTGGACACAGGAGGGAGGACAGAATTGGCAAGGCTCTCTTTCACCTGGAGCTCAGCCAGTAGGAGACGAGAGAGAGATAGATAGAGATACAGAAAGAGAGGGGGGAGATCGACACACACACAGAGCCCCTGGCCAGACAATGGGTCTGTGCCAGATCTAAAGTGGTCCAGTCAAACATTCACATCAGTCATTATCGTCAACAAGCCTTTTTAAGCCTGCTTCGTGTGACACTGTGAATGTCACACTCCTCTGTTTGTGTAGGAGTGAGGTTTCACTTGACACCTCACAGGTAACCCAATAACTTTAATCTATCCATCTCTTCTCTCTCTCTCTCCCTGTTTTTCCTTCGCTACAATGCTGTGTAAAGCAGTGACCTTGGACTGAATGATGTACAGTACGTGCACGAGTGTTTGTTTATGTGTCCGTAAGTGCGCGAGGGTCACCAACAGAACTACAAGTTTGAGGTGTGTGGAACGGGAGTAGAGGGGAGAGGTGGTGTCGGGGGTGGAGGGGTTGGGTTGGGGGTGGAGGAGGTTGGTGTGTGGGGTGGGGATCTCCTGCAGTGTGGGTGATGGCTCACACATGTGACACAGAACTGGGGGCGGCTGTCTCCGTGCATTAGAAAGTCCTAGAGTTTTAGTGGCTCTACAAACAGCCCCTGGCTTCCTCTCTGCAGCTTAGCACACTCCACATTAAACACCAGGCCTCGGGTAGCAGTCATGAGGATGGCCCCCAAAACACCAGCTATGAAGGTATGGCACACAGACGTGGACACACACACACACCTGTGTTTTATCTGCATTTCAGCAGTTAGTATTTGTTCCAAACAGACAGTCTAAATCAATCCCAGATTCAGGCCGGTTTGGGCATGGCCGGGAACTGTAGTATTGAGTGCCAGCTGTCTCCTGTAGGTTTGACTCATGTATGAAACTGCCTGCCTGTCTGAGAGAGAGAGAGAGAGAGAGAGAGAGAGAGAGAGAGAGAGAGAGAGAGAGAGAGAGAGAGAGAGAGAGAGAGAGAGAGAGAGAGAGAGAGAGAGAGAGAGAGAGAGAGAGAGAGAGAGAGAGAGAGAGAGAAGAAAAAAGGCTGGTGAGAGAAAGAGAAAGACAAAAAGGTATAGACAGAAAAGTCTATAGTTGGCTTAATGAAAACAGTTCCCTGAATGCTGGTGTTGATCTGATGGAAATTGATAATGACAAAGGTAACTCTTTTGTAGTCATCATTCCACCTAGCACACAAACACATGCACACATACAGAAGAGGCATTAGCAAAGGGACTGACGATGCACTCTCTCCACTCAGTAGACATCTCTGTCCCAGCCCCATCAGCCCCCATTCCTCGTCCCAGCCCCATTCCCCTAACGCACACTGATAAATTACCCATAAATCCAAAGTGTAGTCTGTTCTGCCTCAGTTTTATTATTGTATGTTCAAGTCATGTCCATCTCTTCAGAAATACCAACCCCATATTCTCAGCCATCGCTAAAGACAACCACTATCAACCATGCTCCGGTCCTGGAAACATGGAAACTAAACATGTCTGCCAAACTGTCAAAGACTGGCCAACAGGATCTAAATCTCTCGGTGGTTCAGTTCCTGCAATCAGACCAGAGGGACCACGATGTGTGTGCGTAGTTCTGAAGAGACGCCACCAGGGGTTGATGACTGGGTGGCCCGGCTGGTACACACACACACACACACACACACACACTCACACAAGCCTGGGCAATTGCAGCCCACCCCAAATACCAGAGACAAATAACTGTGGATAAAACGACAATGCGAGTGTTTACTTTGGCTGTTATTTTAAGACCCAAGAATAGGGGGAGGAGGGGGGATGAGAGAGGGAGAAAAGGAAAGAGAAGAGAGGCAAAGGATGATGGGAAGGTAGAAAGGAACAAACAAAGGAGAAGTATCAAAGGTAAAGGACAGTTGGAAGTTATAGATGGAAGACAAAGGACGAAGGAAAGCAGGACCAAACGGAGAAAGACAGGAGGTTAGTTGGTTGAGAAGGAGGAAAAGGGAGGAAGTAGAAGAATGATGTTGAGTGTCCTTAGTTATCATTAAGGGAGTGTTTGTCTCTCTTCCCGTTCTTTCTTCCTTCTCCGTCTTTCTCTCTTTGACTCTGGCAGTATAAGGTAATATGGATTTTCTAAAACCAACAGAGCAATCCCATGAAATCCTGATTAAGTGCTTGTCAGTGAATGTCAACACAGGATATGGCTCCTAACAAGACGTTTGAATCCGGAGGGACTTACTTGAGGGCGGGGGAAAAGCTCCAACACTCTGTCCCATACATGCACGCTCACAAACACACACATGCACGCTCACAAACACAGGCCTGCACGTACTCACACGCTTGGACAACTCTTAAAAAAAACTCCTACACATAAGCACTACAATCATGTATAATCACAAAGTTAACAGGATTACATATTCTGTCTCAATGTAAACTGTATTGTAATTTATGGGACGTGGAAAAGGGGATCGCTGTTAGAAGCGGCAAACAGAGTGCGCTCTAATTTCTTTTTTGCCGTGGGTGCACCCGCTGACGCGCGAATTTTGTGATCAAAAATCATGTGATCTCACAGCTGGTCCTGATGTAAGGTTCAGTGCGTCACGTTCCAAACTAAGCTGTTTAAAATGTCGCCTGCAACTAAAGTTATCAAATTAGTTCCAAACTTCGATCCCCTCATATACAGCCAGGTATAAGATATCCATAATCAATGTAATTGTGTACTTTAATTATTTGTTTTGTTTAGTTTTTCTTATTTTTGCGTTTCTCACGGGTGGGTCTTTCTGACATTGAGTAAGGCAGCTATGACAACAGGTGTATGGGAAGTGATAACTACGACGTCGTACCTGGCACAGGTGACAGTGGTAGAAAGCTAACTTCTCAACTTATTGAGGAGTTTAAAGAGGAGTCCGTTCTCTTGAAAAAGTAAGTGGCTGTTTTTAAGACAATTATTTAAGCCTGTAGGATATACATATATTTGTCTTTATTACAGAAATTGCTTTAAAATACTATAAACAGATATATATCGCTAAAATGTATGACATTGCATAACCGATGGGTATTGCTGTTAGTTTCACTATCTTACAACCCGCAAACTCTTACTCTGTTGTCGGGAAAGC
The DNA here is from genome assembly GCF_038355195.1 of Osmerus mordax. Classification (NCBI taxonomy): domain Eukaryota; kingdom Metazoa; phylum Chordata; class Actinopteri; order Osmeriformes; family Osmeridae; genus Osmerus; species Osmerus mordax. The sequence continues at coordinate 4,314,805 of NC_090071.1, forward strand.
CTTTACCCATGTACGGTAAACCAGGCTGAGAGATGTATCGGACGGTTTTGTAAAGGAGTGGGAGGTTTCCCCACTGGAACACAGAAAAAAAGCGGAAGCTGGCGCCAGCTTTCGGTGACAGATTGATACAGTAGCGGAATAAAAACAGCCTGTGAAAAATGTACGATAGCCTACTAAAACATAGCATTTGTTTTGATAGAAAGCAGCCTTGTTGTAAAACTAATCCTCCTTCACTTACGATTCCTGCATTTGTTCTCAGCATGTGTGGCCCAACAGGTGCTTTCCAGCAATGGTTCCAACCTGTCTCACAGAACATAATTGAGTTAGTTGAGTTTTTCAGATGATGGAGCAATTTATATATCTATGTAGATCTGTAAACACCGCCTCTTGAATTTAAGACTATGGTATAGTGTAATGTGGACAGTTTGCAGAGAGATAAATTAGTGGTCTTAAGAAATATCAATTTGCACTTGCATTATTACGCTAAAGCGACTTTTTCAGATTACTTCTTGAGAACCTGACATTTTCTCCAGGTACAGACTGTTTGGAAGTTAGCATTTTTTTATGTCAAACTTCACAATATGATCCATTTAAATCCAATAGAAACGGGTTGAAGTCTCCTTCAATCGTTCCACAAAGGGTTAAAATAGATCAGAAATTCTGTATTCAGTATTTTTCGTGCTTGAGGTGTTTTACTGTACATTAGTGTGTGCGTGTTGTGGCGGTCCTGTATGTTTAATGCCTGTTGTGACAGTGGGACAGGGAATCCATCAAATCTGCCACAGTTTACATCAAAGTTATTCAGCGTTGCATTGCTGAAACATTTGTGTCTCAGCCCTCAGGCAACTGTAGCAAGGATGAACGCACGCATATACTCTCTCACACTCACTCACTCACTTACTCACTCACTCACAGACTCAGACTCCCAAACACACACACACATTGCACGTGTTTGTGTTGCCAGTCTCAGTTCAGGTGTGTTCAGACAAACAACCCTCTGTCCATCACCCCCCTGGCTGTTGTATCCTCAATCACATTTCATTAACATTTAACCAGCTCATTCATAAACTCTGTGCAAATTGTTGGGTGAAATATGGCTGTCTGTTTTTAGCAACCCCCCCCCCCCCCCTCCCTCTACCCATCTTTCTCTGTATCTATGTGTTGTCCTCCTCTGTCTGTCTCTTTCTCTCTTTCTCTATCTCTCTCCTTCTTCCTCATTCTCCTTCTGTCTCTCACCATCTCTCGCTCTCTCTCTCTCATACTCACTCCCCCTCTTTCTCTATGCCCTCCCCTTATTTCCCTCCTCTGGTGTAGCATTTCTGATTGCCCATTAGTTTAGCATTAGCAGTAATTGCATTGCCGTGAGTGTTAGCATTGATTAGCGCCAGCATTGCGCTGGTGTTTGGACTGGCTCCTGCTGGGGAGCTGATGGTCTCATTAGCAGATGATAGGTCTGGCAGACGTGCGTAAGCAGGGGTGACTGTATCACACAAGTAATGACACATATCCCATTCCCCCTGCACTGACTGTCCCCATAGGCAGCCCTCTGCTCGCGCGCGCTGATGTGTGTGTGTGTGTGTGTGTGTGTGTGTGTGTCAGAATCTGTCAGCTGACAGCCAGGTTGGTGTTGAGCCGCGATGAGGCTGAGTATGTTTTTGTAGCCTCATTGACACAGAGAGGTGTCCTCAAGATGGCCTGAATAAATATCCACATAAATATAAATATCCGTCACCTGAGTTGTGTGTTTCTGTCGTTAGCTGATGACGTCATCCATGCGGATGGAGGGACTACATACACCAACACAACTGACCAGAAGATCTCACGACTGATGCAGTGTGTGTGTGTGTGTGTTTGGGGGGGGGGAGGGGGGGGGCGGTCAGGATTTGATCACAAGCTTCGTTACTGACTTTATCTGTCCTGAGGTTCTCTCCTCAGTCCCTCAGTTCAGCCTGTTACTTGTTTTTGTCTCATCATGCGCGTGTGTGTGTGTGTTCATTTGCCAGTGAAACAAAGTACCACACAGCCTTTTGGCTGTGCATGTGACTTTGTGATCCACCACGATAGAACAGGTGACACTGAGAGGGGGGGAATGGGAGAAGGAAGATGGAGGAGAGGAGATGGAGAGGGAGGATGTGGAAAAGAGGAGAGATACATAGACAGAAGGGGGTATACACAGACCTAGAAGTGATATAATCAGAGCATTGTCAATGCAGAAATCAATATGATGCAAGCCTGTACAAGGCAACATAAGCCCCATGGGCTCCCCAGACACACTGCCCCTCAGTCTCCCTGGCAGGGCCCCAGGACTAGTGTTCTGGAACACAACGGCTTACGACCCAGAAACCTCAGAACAGTCCATTCGTACCCACTCAAGATCCATAACTGCTGCTTCTCCTCTCTGTCCTCTCTGCCCTCTCTCTCTCTCTTCTCTCTCTCCTCTTTCTTCTCTCTTCTCTCTTTCCTCTCTCTTCTCTCTCTCCTCTTTTCTCTCTCTTCTCTCTCTCCTCTTTCCTCTCTCCACTCCCCTCCTCTCATGTCCTTTCTTGTCCTCTGCTTGCGTGTCTGACTGTCAGTTTACCTGTCAACCATACTGTCAGTCTGTCAGCCAGTCTGTCTGTCCACATTGCAGGTTCGACTAAAATACTTAAACCGGAGAGACGGCATTCAGAGTGACTCTCACATTTTCTGAGCCACCCTGACACACGCACACACACACCCTCTCCTGTTTGATGTGCAGCTGGGATCTGGTGATCTGGCTAATTAAATGATTCAGAGCAATATGGAATTGTCGGAAGGCCCCATGGCTTGGGAGGGGCTTGCTGGTGCATACCAGCCCAGTACTGAGAAGAGCCTGGCCCTGGCCAGCCAGTCTAACAGACACACTTCCCCAAACAGAGCCGTTTACCCGAGGAACCAGTAATTATAACAATGATTATGATGCGTCTCGAATCTCTATATACATCCATTTGTCCTTAGTCATGGCTTACTGTTCTGATAAAGGTTACATCACCACATTAGGATTCGACGGCTAATTGCAGTGGTATGGTGTCTTTCTTGTTTGGTAACAAAGTTTTATTCCTTGGTATTGCTGGGACTGGGGCTTACCTAGTGAGAGAGGGAGGTGTGTTATATCGTATGCACACAAAAAAAGACAACTTTTGTTCTGGTTCCTTACCCCCAAATTCCTATACATGTTCTCATATGAAGTGACAAACCTTGAAAAAATGGTGTCTGTGAGGGGACAACCTGCCGATGAAGCGTGCTCAAGAAACTTAACTCATTGTGTGTGTGTGTGTTTGTGTGTGTGTGTGTTTACCTCCAAAGTGAATAACCCCATCCCATCCAACCTGAAGTCGGAGGCTAAGAAAGCTGCCAAGATCCTTCGAGAGTTCACTGACATCACCAAGGGCAGTGGGCCAGACATACTCATCCCAGGTGTGTGTTCACATCTTATACAGTATGCACTTTTCTCTTTTCCTGTCATTCATTCTCTCCCTTTGTTCCCCCCTCATTCTCTTTCAGTAAACCTTTTCTCCATCGACTGTCTCTCTTCCTTCCTTCCTGTCTCTCTCTCTTCCTGTCTTTCTCTCTCCCTGTCTCTCTCTTCTTGTCTCTCTTCCTGTCTGTCTCTCTCTATCCCTGTCTCTCTCTTCCTGTCTGTCTGTCTCGCTCTCTTCCTGTCTCTCTCTCTTCTTGTCTCTCTCTTCCTGTCTCTCTCTCTTCCTGTCTCTCTCTCTCTCTCTCTTTTCCTGTCTCTCTCTTCTTGTCTCTCTTCCTGTCTCTCTTCCTGTCTGTCTCTCTCTATCCCTGTCTCTCTTCCTGTCTGTCTTTCTCTCTTTCTGTCTCTCTCTCGTCTGTCTGTCTTTCTCTCTTCCTGTCTCTCTCTCTTCCTGTCTCTCTCTCGTCTGTCTGGTCGGTGTCTCTCCTGGCAGTTGTTCCTGTCAGACTGGCTGGTGACAGCCACTCTGTTCCTGGTCTAGCAGCAAGTGATGTAACCAACATACTAACATGGCCTTAACTCACTCTTGTTTTATGTGTGTGTGTCCCTCCAGCTCATGTGATAGCCAAGGCCCAGGGTCTGGCCATCATCTCGGTGATCAAGGCTGGCTTCATGATCACGGCTCGCGCCGGCAGCGGCATCGTCATCGCTCGGCTTCCAGACGGACGTAAGTAAACACACACACACGGTCCCTGTTTTTGTTCTAAGAGGCTGAATGTAACCATACTTTTTTTTTTCTTCTGTGATGGGTTCTGTGTGGAGCCCTAGATGGTTCTGTGTGACCTGTGATGGGTTCTGGATTCTCCCTTGTACAGAGCATTCTGTCTCTTCCTGTCCCATAGGTTGGTCTGCTCCCTCTGCCATTGGTATCGCAGGTCTGGGCGGAGGCTTCGAGATAGGAGTTGAGGTACTCACTCATACACACACATTCTCACACGGCACCCATGCTTCTTGGGCTTGTAACGGCGTTCCAGACGATGTTATGATAACCGTCTGCTCCTCGCGAGTGTGTTTTCTTTGGTGTGAAGTGTGTGTTGTTTCCTGGTGATCTTTTTAGTGGAGCTGTCAGGGTTGTGATTGAAGGCCAGACCAGACGCTGTCTGACCCGCTGATTGAATCCCCTCTACTGCGCTCTCCCCGAGTGACACAGAAACACTTAAAACACACCATCTGTCAACACACACACACTCTCTCTCTCCCACTTTCTACCTCTTCTCTCTCTTTTAGTTTTTTCTTACTCTCGTCTCCTCTTTCTTTCTTTCGCTCTCCTCCCTCTCTCTCCCCCCCCCTCTCTCCCCCTCCCTCTTCCTCTCTCCCTCTCTCTAAGGGTCAGAGAGTTTAGAGCCACAGTGTGAGGGTGACCCTGCCTGCCTGAGAGCAGAGGAAGCAGCGTCGTGGGAACTTGTCGAGAGAGAGAGACAGAGAGAGACAGAGAGAGACAGAGAGAGACAGAGAGAGACAGAGAGAGACAGAGAGAGACAGAGAGAGACAGAGAGAGACAGAGACAGAGAGAGACTCAGCTGAGGTGTTGTTTGGTTGTGAGAGCAGCTGTGTATTATAAGGTCAGGTTTCTCTCTCTCCCCCTTCCCTCTCTCTCTCTCTCTCTCCCCCTTCCCTCCCAAGTTGCCTCCCCTGGCTCTGCCACCCTGGGCCTAGTCATGCTCCGTGCCCCTGGCTCCAAGGGGTGTTCCTGTTCCTCTCTGGGGGGGGGGGGGGGGGGGTTTGAGGGAGAGAGAGGGGGTGGGGGAGTTCAGTAGCTGTCGGTGTAGTTCTCTCGCTGCGGGCACATGCGCACAGAGGCACACGCACACAAACCCCTCAGCCACAGGTGAATAAGAGCGCCATTGTTCTCCCTCCTGGCGTGGTGTGTGAAAGTTATTAATGAGACCATAGGTGGCAACAGGTCTCAACCTCACCCAGTCAGTCCTCCCATCACACACACACACTCATACACACACGGGCATACGCGCATAAGCACACATTGTGCTTATGCGCAATGTGTGCTTATTCTCTCTCTCTTAATAAGTGGCTTGAGATGCTTAGATAATGTAATGGAAGCTCAGTGACGAGGCTCTCTGGGTCGGAGACCCCGCCCCCTCCAGACGGGCAGGCCCTGCACCATCGCCGGGGGAGACGGGGGAACCATATCCTTGTTTGTTTTGAAACACATCCCCTGTCCCCGAGCACAATTACTGTACACACCTCCAGTTCCGCGCTGATCAATCAATTGCTGTGTGTGTGTGTGCAGGTATCAGACCTGGTGATCATCCTGAACCAAAGGAGAGCGGTGGAGGCCTTCACTAAGGGGGGCAACCTGACCCTGGGGGGCAACTGTACTGTGGCAGTGGGGCCGATGGGCAGGTGATGGAACACACACACAAGAACATGCAGTATACACACACACACATGCACAGGAACAACATACAGTATAGACTAGGGCTGGGCGGTATGACGGTATATACCTTGCAACGGTAGAAATGTGTCTACTGGGAGAGATTTGGCTATACCGTTTCAACCGCGGTATAGATTTTTTTTTATTGGTTTAAATTATGTATTTCATACATTCTTATTAAGCATATATGCCATAACCCCCTACTCACATGAGATATGTAAGGGATAATGTATAGAACGCCGGTCATTATCGGGAAAATAAGCCCTGACAAGTCTAAGTGTCGGGACCCTTAGACCAGACTAAGCTGTTCTATACATTATCCCGCTTATTACACGGCTACTTGCCGAAAAAATAACTTAACACAGTGTGTCTTTTTACAATTTATTTGTTACCATTCGTAGTGTTGATCAGCAGAGAAATTGTTCGCCAAAGACGTTGAACTTCATAGACGTTTAACATTCTTTAGGTTTCAAATCAGCTGACGTCGCTAAGCAACTGAGTACACTGGGGTTGAAAAGTTACCGGACTAATTGCGGAGTGCTACGAAAGACGTGAATCCGAGGCAAAAAGGCAACTTCCCTTGACAGCAGTCAAATATGCATAGCAACGGTCAAATCTGAAAAAATTGTTCACCGCAGAACATTGGGAAACCCCATTCAAGTGAATGGAGCATTCTACAGCTTTAAGAACAGCCGTGTAATAAACCGTGTTATATACCGTAACCGTGATATAAAATTACTCATACCGTGATAGAAGATTTTGGTCATATCGCCCACCCCTAGTATACACACAAACATGCGTTATACACACACACAGGAACAATATACAGTATACACACATGTATGCAGATACCAACACCCAGACTGCCAAGGTTCTTTGTGTCAGCTGCACACACTGTTTATTCACTCCATATGAATCTAGCTTTCTTAACTGTACCCATGATAGGAAGTCTCCCAATGAGAGTCCAGGGTGACCTCCTCCTCTCTCTTAAACCAACACATGCACACACACACACACACACATTTCATTTTTCCCGTTCCAGGAATCACAGAGGAGTCAGTGGTCATGTGAGTCATGTTTAAAAACGTGGGGATTTATGTGGTGTTAGCTGATCTGCTGGGACACTTCCTGCTCTCTCCCTATTGGTCAGACTTGAGTTGGGCCGTGGGAGGATGGTGGTAAACAAAACTCAATTATCTGTCAGGTGGCTGAGCGGTTAGGGAATCGGGCTAGTAATCTCAAGGTTGCCAGTTCGATTCCCGGCCGTGCAAAATGATGTTGTGTCCTTGGGCAAGGCACTCCACCCTACTTGCTTCGGGGGAATGTCCCTGTACTTACTGTAAGTCGCTCTGGATAAGAGCGTCTGCTAAATGGATAAATGTAAATCTGTGGTCAGTTACTACTGTAGGTGTGTGTGTGCCTGTGTGATACAGGGGCCAGTTTACCAGCACTACTATTCAAATCCCAGCAGGCACTGCTTGTTACTGAGGCCAGATGATTCAAATGGTGACTCCAGGAACACACACACACACACTCCAGGGTGGCAGTAGGGGTGAGGGGACGCCCTCAAAATGATTTTCTTTCCTCAACCCTTAACCAGTTGATCGCGTGTGCAGTTGGGGAATGTCGTTAGTATGTGTTGACAGAAGAAGTGGGTTGTGAAAGTGGTTATTGTTTTTATAGCTCTGTGTGTATCAGTACGGTTTTCTGAGGGAGATTAGGTGGAAGGTTGTGTGTGTGTGTGTCAGCAGGGTAGCTCATGTTGGCACAGGTTAATTGTTGTTTATGGGTGCAGGTGGAATGATGCCCGCAGGAGAATCCCGCACACACACACACACAGTCTTTATTTAGAATCGGGCGACAGGTCAATTAAAGTAGGGAAAATACAATTAGCTTTCAAAGGAGTGGAGCTGACATGGGGTGGTGGGGTTTTTTGTGTCTGTGTGCGTGCGTGTGTCACAATTGCTGAGTGCAGGGTGATATGGGTCAGAGGAGCAAGATGGTCGCCGCCCGGTTGAGTCAGCAGATCAGAGGGAGAGGAAATGGTTCCTCGTCAGGTTCACACATACGATGACGTCTGTATCACTCTCTGTCTCTACAAGCTTCTCCAACTCCAGGCTTCACCAAACTGTTTTATGATTGCAAGATGATTATAATGGTATCTGCGTGTGTGTGTTTTTCTTTGTGTGTGTCAGGAACGTGGAGGCAGACATAGCTCTGCGTAGTACCGCAGCAGTGTTCACCTACTGTAAGTCCAGAGGCCTGTTTGCTGGAATATCTCTGGAGGGGTCCTGTCTTATAGAGCGCAAGGAGACCAACCGCAAGTACGACCTGTGTGTGTGAGAGAGAGACCTTGATGTCCTGTCTACTATATCCCTGCTTGTGTTTTTAGTGTCTGTGCCTTGTCTGTTGTGGTTTTATATATTTTATTGATTGGGAGTCAGGTGGCTGAGCGGTGAGGGAATCGGGCTAGTAATCCGAAGGTTGCCAGTTCGATTCCCGGTCATGCCAACTGACGTTGTGTCCTTGGGCAAGGCACTTCACCCTACTTGCCTCGGGGGAATGTCCCTGTACTTACTGTAAGTCGCTCTGGATAAGAGCGTCTGCTAAATGACTAAATGTAAATGTATTGTATGCATTCTTGTGTTATTAAGTATTGAGGTGTGTGTGTGTGTAGGTTCTATTCCCAGGACATCCGAGCATCGGCCATATTAAACGGAGATGTGGATCCCCCTCCAGAAGCTTCCAACCTGTACACCATCCTGCAGGACTACACCGAGAAGTACTGCAATGACTGGACCGGCAAGATCTCCAGGGTAGCACACACACACACACACACACATACCTGTACACCATACTGCATGATTAAGCTTAGAAATGCAGCAACAATTGGACCAGCAGGGACCTGCACTCCAAGGTAGTGCACACACACTGACGTGTATTCACATACACACATTTACTCACATACACACAATTACTCACCTAAGTGAACACACGCACGCTGTCTATCACTGTACTGATGCATGTCTAAACCATTCTACCAACAAGGCAGGTGCTGGTTCCTGTCTTTGCTGAATTCCTTCTTTATGTGGTAATCTTTCTCTCTCTGTCTGTCTCTCTCTCTCTGTCTCTCTCTCTCTCTCTCATGCTCTCTCTTTCATCCTGTCTCACACTCAGTATCTCTCTTCACCCACTTTCTCTCTCCCTCGCTCTCCTAACTATTCTCTTTCTTCCGTTCTCACTCTCTTCCTCTATTGTCTCGTCTCTCTCATTAAGTGTGTGTGTGTGTGTGTGTGTGTGTGTGTGTCAGGCCCCCACCAGACCCAGAGCTCCAGCTGCACATAGATCCACCAGCACACAGAGGACGCAAGGTACCACACACACACTGTTTTCTGCAGACACAACTGGATGTAAAAGGTGGTGGCATGCCTGGGATTTCCGGTAGTTGTATACTGTTCCTGAACATGTCGAAGTCGAATATGTCATTTGATTGATGCTTCCTGTGTGTTACTAGAACCCAAACCATCCATTTACCCAAACATCTCTGGTTTCAAAAACGACAGCGTCAACCAAGGTGAGGGACTCTTCATCTTCATCTTCCTCATCCTCCCACCTCCACCATCATTTTTGTACCATTAGTAGTCAAGGTAAAACAGGCTGTGTGTGCGACAGAGAGAGAGAGAGCGACACAGAGGTGATCTGTGAGTGATGTAATTGTAGAGCTGAGTGGATATTAGCCCTGTGTTGGCCTTACTGTGACGCAGACACACACACACACACACACACTCTGTTCTAGCCAGACACCATGTTCCCTAGAGATGATGATGATGATGATGATGAGACGCGTCTAATAGGTCGTTTGACACCATCTGTGATTCTCTCATTATTCCTCTCACCCTTCCATCCCTCACTTTACCCTCCCTGCCCTTATGTAGCAGTCCAGTCCGATGGTAGTGTCTGCAACAGTATAACCATACTGGTCAGGGTTTGATTATTCTGGTCTGATGGTGCTCTCGCTGAGCAAGGTTAGGGTTGGATTAGTCTGGTCTGATGGTGCTCTCGATGAGCAAGGTTAGGGTTGGATTAGTCTGGTCTGATGGTGCTCTCGCTGAGCAAGGTTAGGGTTGGATTAGTCTGGTCTGATGGTGCTCTCGATGAGCAAGGTTAGGGTTGGATTAGTCTGGTCTGATGGTGCTCTCGCTGAGCAAGGTTAGGGTTGGATTAGTCTGGTCTGATGGTGCTCTCGATGAGCAAGGTTAGGGTTGGATTAGTCTGGTCTGATGGTGCTCTCCCAGGAAAGTACAGATGGAGGGGTGAGAGAAGGGGACAAGTGACAGTTGAACTGCTCTCACAATGGAGAGGGTAACATACTGACGACAGGTGTGTGTGTGTGTGTGTTTGTTTGTTCAGGCTTCAGTGGTTCAATGACAGAGGAATGCTTTCATTTACACAGTGGCCGACTTCATTGCCAAAACACACACCACCATGTCGACAAGTAGTGAGATGAAAGTCGAGGTGTGTGCGCGCGACCATGTGAGCGTGTGTCTACTTGAACGTGTGTCTGCTTAAGTACAGTATGTGCTCGCATGCACCTCGAGGTGAGACCCGAGAGGTGTGTGTGTGTGTACATATAAGTGATATATTAAACTGTGACCTCGTTTAGATACGCCAAACTAAACATACCTGATCCCCACTGGGCTGGGAGAATAGGACCTGCCATAATAAAGGAATAATTGTATCAAGACTTAAGTACGGAGAGGGGGAAGGGAGGGAGGTGGGGGCGCTGAGAGAGGGGAAACAGTCTTGGGGGGGCTGTTGTTAGTCTCATTAATGGACTAGGAGAGATCTGTTCATTACTATGGATAGATGGAAAGAACCTTCCTGTTGTGTGATGAGCCAGTGCAGCTTCCCTCAGGGGATAGAAGGGGGCGGGGGGGTTGCAGGTAAATATTAGTCTGAGGTTGTGTGACCGCGTATCTACACAAGTGTTCTTTTGTGACCCATGGTAATAATTTGTGCCAAACACACACTCACTGTCTTGTCCTTACACAGCACACACTTTCTCCCTCTCTCTCTTGCTCCCTCTCTCTCTTTCTCTCTCTCTCTCTTGCTCCCTCTCTCTCTTGCTCCCTCTCTCTCTTGCTCCCTCTCTCTCTTGCTCCCTCTCTCTCTTGCTCCCTCTCTCTCTTGCTCCCTCTCTCTCTTGCTCCCTCTCTCTCTTGCTCCCTCTCTCTCTTGCTCCCTCTCTCTCTTGCTCCCTCTCTCTGTACCAAGGTTATACTGCCCTCTGGTGTGGTAACCAGTCATTACTGCAGCCAGGTCTTCAGGTTGTGTTCCAAAAGAGAGAGGCAATTCCTCCTCATGTCCTGTGTGTAACCAGGCCTCTGTTCTCCTCCACAGCGGTCTTCAGCACTGCCTCTAAAGCTGTTCTGAACCAGTATGGTACGAATCATCTCTTCTCTCTGCTCTGCCATGCCCATAGAACATGAATCTGAACTTGAACGTGAATCCAAACGGAACGTGAATCTGAGCATGAATGAATCTGAGCATTCTGTAACTAAATGATAACCTTAACATTCAGACAGTAACGGTATGTCAATACATGAGGGGATACAATTACTGTTGTAGTAACCGTGGTTACTTGTCTCCTCCCAGCACCTGGGGCCGTTGCGGCCAGCTCAGGAGACCATCTCGTTGTCACGGCGATACATCCCTTCATGGGACAGCAGCCTGGCGACTTAAGCTTCAGCCCTGGCGACCAGATCACCGTGGTTACCAAGACGGATTCCCAGTACGACTGGTGGGAAGGTCGTCTGGGGGGCCGGGTTGGAATCTTCCCTGCCAACTTTGTAGCCTATCCCTGAACTCATATACGTGTACACATACACACACGTAGGGCTGCAACACACACTCTCTCTCACACACACACACTCTCTCACACACACACTCTCTCACACACACACACACACACACAGGGCTGTAACACACACAGAGGGCTGTAGCACACATACTTATGACTGTCACAATAGACACACCATCACATCCGAAACATACAGACTCACACACTCTGTCTTTACAGCTGAACTCGCTTTGTTCACTTTGACCAGAGAAAAACACACAAACAAATCTTTCAAGCCATGTTGTTCCCACTGAAGAGGGCCTGTCTAAGGTATCCCTCTCCCTGCACTTCCAGAACACTTTAAATGACCAGACCATCTCTTGGTTTCACTTGCTGTGGTTATATTGAAGGTTGGGTTTGGGGGGGATTTTAAACCAATCAGCTGATGGCTGTTGGAGTATGTTGAACCTCCTCAGGTTCACATCGCTGGTGGACGTGGTCATCCATGCTCAAATATATAAAGTTAAGCTACAGATATTTATTAAGCTTGTCAGAATCAGTGAAACTGTAAAGAAAATGGAGTTTCAGACAGGTTGGCAGCAGCTGTCATGGCTGAGGTTTGGCTTGTGGTGTAGCAGGGATACGTTGTATTAGACTCCTCCTTCCCGCTGGGACCCTTCCTGGTTCCAGTGTCTCCTGGAGGAGTGGGTTCTTCTCTCTACATGTTACATGTGTATGACTTTTTTTTTACATTGTTTTTCTCGAGATCAGGAGGTATGGGGATAAAATATTTATGAATTGATTTTAAATAGTTATGCTTTGATTTAATGCATAGGTGTGTATGGACAATAAAGATGTTAACACCAGGCTCTGTAGTCTTTTGTACACAGAATGCCAACTTTTAAAATACTCTGATCCAACACATACCTGCTCTTGTGTGCGTGTGTGTGTGCGTGCGTGCGCGAGAGAGAGAGGGTGAGAGCTCTCCAATTGACAACTCTAACGTCAGATCCTGTTGTAAGTTCTGATAAAACCTCCAAAAACAAAGGATGCCTTATAGAAGAAGATGGAACGAGACACGTGGAAGCTTCCACTGGAACCCTTGTCAGGTTCTGAAGCCTGTCCTCAGGCAAACCCTGTGTTGTGTGATTGAAGGTTGCTGTTTCTGTTTTGGCCACCAGAGGGCACTACTGGACAGAATGTAGTGTCCATGCTGTGAGGAGTGCCAGCAGCAAGCCGATGGGCGGGGTCAAGCAGACAGGAAGTGTTATTGGTTTATGAAGGTCACTGAAATTTGCGCACCGCCTCTTTAAGACCCTCCCCACCACCACCAACCCCACAAACCCCACCAGAGTGAGTGTGTGTGTCTGTAAGCAAGGGTGACAGCTGTTACGTTACAAACCTCCCGGTGCCTGTGCACAGTGGTGCATGTGTGATCATCAGCGTGTGCATGCAGGTGTGTGTGGCTGCTTGGGTGTGCTTGTGATGCGTGTGACATGGTTGTGTGTGTGTGCACATTCAGGTGTGTATGATTCTCAGATTGAGTGTTTTTTCTGTGTCGTGCATTACATGACCAGACAGACCGCAGACAGACACATTCTTCAGAAATTGAAAATCCTCCTTTTATTCTTTTGGACTTTGCAGGGGGACATTCCTGATTCTATTACATCCTCCAGCAAATAACATCTGGCACCAATATAAAACTCAGGGAGATCATACCAACATACTCTCCAGAATTGTATGAATGATCTAAAATGAACTTGACTTCCTGAATATAGGAATCTCCCCACAAGCACACATACCCTGCTCTTATACATCCTCATAATACTGTTTTTTCATGAATGGTTTCTCACTTTGGCAGAATCCAATTCAAGTAAGTTGAGTCAGTAGTTTTAGAGATAAATGAAAGGAACCCCTAAGAACACAAATACATCCACAAATACAAAAATGTGCTTCTAACCAAGTTATTAAATACCCGCATGATAAAAAATATATGTACAATACAGGCAATGATTTATATCTTAAAAAGGTGACTTTTTTCCTTCAGTGATTTCAGCTGACACAGAGAATCCCTCTGTGACATTGCTTGTAAAAAGTGCAATACAAATAAGATCTGATTTGAAAGACTTGAGAGCTGAAGTCTTACTGCTTACTGAAAGTCACAATGTGCAGAATATGGTGTGTGCACGCGTGTGTGCGTGCGAGAGAAAGATTGTTTTCTTGACTTGCGTATGCTGTAGTTTCTTAACTCAAACAGCACAAATGGCAGTGAGGGGTGTGTGTGTCTCTGTAGGGTAAGTAAAGACATTGTTTCTTTCCCACTTTGCAGTTTCTGGGTCCTTCTCCAGAAACGGTGTGGCCTTTTCGTCCGGGGATTCTAAGGAGTGCCTGCCAGAAAGCGTAGATAGTGCTGTGATACTCACAAGGACTAACAGAGAAATCAACAAGACCATGTTGAACCTGTTTGGGTTCATTTCAGTGTACAATGATGACTAATGTATTGTGTATATATTACACTAATATATAAAGAGTAACTGGTTGCTGTCATTGCTTGTCTGCGGTAAACAAATATCCTGACATCTCAGCAAAGCAAGCTCCCTTTAGAGCTTTTTGATTACCAAGGCTGGAGCCACAGGGTTCAGAGCAAAGAGTGGGGGAGACAGGAAAGAGGAAGGTAGGAGACAGGAAGGAGGAAGGAAGGAGACAGGAAGGAAGGAGACAAGAAAGAGGAAGGAGGCAGTACAGGAAGGAGGCAGGACAGAGGAGACAGGAAAGAGGAAGGAGGCAAGACAGAGGAGAAAGGAGATAGCAAGGAGGAAGGAAGGAGACAGGACAGAGGAGAAAGGAGACAGGAAAGAGGAAGGAAGGAGGCATGACAGAGGAGATGCAGAAGGGAAGAGAGGGGAGGAGTAAGTGCTGACCTGAAATGCTCCAACGCTGACTACAGTACCACGGGACCTTCATATTTGCATGCTCACGTCACGCGGACACGCTCACACAAACACAGACACACAAACCGACACATTGACTTTTGCACGCTCACTCAGACACACGCACGCACAGGAGACGAAGAAGAAATGTGACAAACCCCCACACAGCACATAAACACACACACAGCAGCTGTCTGGGATGTGTGAGTGGATCAGAGTGTGCTGGCACAATGAAGAGCTCTCCAGCTCTCCAGGGTTAGGTGTCAATGCTGCTTTAAATAGCCCGGCCTAATGGGACCGTTCATTTATGACTTCACAGACCTTAACACACTGACCTATCCTGTTGCTATCTGATATACTTCCAAGGGATCCCCTGACTAAGTCAAATACACCCTTTAGTCATGCATGAACAGCCTCAACACAGCTCTGAATCCTGTATTACACGCCGTCCTGGATAGACTTCACCCTTGTCATCTCAACCATAACAGCCAGGGACTTTTTCTGCTTTTCATCGCACTGACTACATCTCCCAGAATGCACCTCTGTTCTCCCTCAGCCTGACTCAAAGTCAGAGCTGCTTCCATGGTGATGACAGACCTCGGCAGGTGCAGGAAGTGTCAGTGCCTACTGACAACCTGAATTAGATTTGTTCCAAACAGGATAGAACTGGTGGTGGTGGGGGGGGGTTACAGAAGAAGCCTTATTTGAGGCACAAAGGTTCTGGTGAAGTATAGACCTGGTCTGTACCTGGTCACAGGTATCTATTAGGCCACACCCCTCCAGTCACCAGACAGAGAGACTGTTCTGCTTCTCTTACCTCCTACAACAGGCCCGGAGCCACAGCAGTGTGGATAGCTGGAGGCTGGGTTGTCTGTCACAATCTTCCACTGAATCAGGAAGCGGCAAGCCACTGGTCTCCGGTAGCAAGAGGCAGAGGCCCGCCCCAATGATGGGACCACTCCCATACACAATCATGGCAGCCAATGGGATCTCTCCTCTCGGACTGACAACTGCGTTTAAAATACATCCCACACGGTAGCACAAATTCACCAGCCCCACACACTTCTGTCTGCAACACACACACACACACAGATGTGATGAACATATACAGTGATAATTAGGACCCTAATGGAAACACACATACTTAAATTGTCTGCGTGTGTGTGTGACATACCTGATGACTGTAGGGAATAGTTCGATGCTGTAGAGCAGTGAAACAAACACTGTAATCTGCGTGCACAGCTTCCCAGTCATGGCCAGAGTCATGACGAGTGCAGGGATATCTACACACACACACACATTAGCTAGGACCATTGAGTGTGAGGGACTGTGTGTGTGTGTGAGCACGTACCACAGAAGTGGGACACCAGGAGAGACATCAGACAGGCAAAGCCACTGAGGAGCAGAGAGAGCATGCTGATCGGGCGCCGTCCGCAACGAGCCAATAGGAAGGGGACGAGCATGCAGGGCGTTTCTGACAGGCCGGAGAAGAACTGGGCAAGGTAGACGTCGACTCCGAACGAGCCCACGTTCATACAGATACCAAAGTATGTGAGGGCAGACGCCAGGCTGATGGGGGGGGGGGGGGGGGGGAGAGAGAGAGAGCGAGAGATAAAGGGGGGAGAGGGAGAGAACCTGGTGAAATTCCAATGGGACACAGATTTCACTGTAGCATTATCTACCCTCCAAGACAACCATCCGTTTCCTCCATCATCTTCGACATCATCTTCGTCAGACGCAGTCACCACATACACACTCTCTGCAAGTCACACGCACACAACACACACTCCCCTGCAGCCCCCGCAGGCCCAGACTCACCTACCCAATGTAACTCATGATGCACAGACGCAGCAGGATGGTGCGACTGCTGAGGTATGAGCACACTGTCTCAGGTGTGTGTGTGTCAATCTCAGCTGTGTGTGTGTCAGTCTCAGCTGTGTGTGTGTCAATCTCAGCTGTGTGTGTGTCAATCTCAGCTGTGTGTGTGTCAGTCTCAGCTGTGTGTGTGTCAATCTCAGCTGTGTGTGTGTCAATCTCAGCTGTGTGTGTGTCAATCTCAGCTGTGTGTGTGTCAATCTCAGCTGTGTGTGTGTCAATCTCAGCTGTGTGTGTGTCAGTCTCAGGTGTGTGCACTTTCTCATCAGGATTCCGTGGGTTACTCCATGCCGTGTCCAGCAGCTAGGTTCAAAACACAGTGGAACACATCAGGGTTTAAAGGGGTTAGGAGTACTGATTGAGTGTGTGTGTGTGTGTGTGTGTGTGCATACCTGGTCCAGACAGAGTTTATCCTCTGAACTGTGTCTTCTGTACTTTTCCAAAATGTCTGTTTTTCCTCTCAGTTGGAGCCAGCGTGGAGACTCAGGTATACAGCTAAAACACACACACACACCTCAGGTACTTGATAAGCGTTCTAAAATGGAACCTTTTCATCTGAGGGTTCTACTATTGTCTATTTTGTTCACGCTTCTATCAACTCATTTGTTTTCTTTGTGGCCCAGTGTAAGGTGGAGGCGGGCCAGTGTTGCAGTGCCCCCTAGTGGCTGACTCACATGTAGAGCGGCAGGCAGAGCAGCTGGGGAAGGCCCAGAGCCAGGTGGAGATGCACCCAGGATCGCAAGCAGTATGCCAAGGGGGCCAACGCCATCATTCCCAGACTGAAGGAGAAAGACAAGAGGGCCGGGGGCCAAACGCGACTCTTGGGTAAACTCCACTCCACACCTAAAACCAAACGCACACCCACACACGCACACACACGCACACAGTCTGTGACTCACAGTTACATGGTATTGTAAACTGAAAGCAAATTTTTGATGTGGGTACACGAACCACAGCCCTACCCTCTCCTTGCAAACACACACACGCACACACACTCGCTCACAAACTGGTACTCCAAGTTATGCATATGAATCATAATGTGGACCTTATGTTTAAAACAATGCTTCTTCAGGGATTTGTTTTTATTGGTTGCACAATTTTACATAAGGGCCCACCTGCAGACAAACACACACGCATAACACACACTCGTACACGCACACACACACCTTTGGAGTGTACTCAGTATAAGCAGTAGTGTTAAGGTTAAGAAGGTTGTGCACCTGGGAATGTTTCATAAAAGTTTGACATGCTGTGTTACATGTGTATATGTGTGTGAATGAGAAGCATATGTGTACATGTGTGTGTGCATGTGAGTGTGCGTGTGTGTGTGTCCCTTACCCAGGCTGAAGGAGCAAATATTGATGCAACAGCAGGCGACTCCAGTGAGGCAGCGGACAGTGAGGTAGAGGAGGGCGTGAGGAAGAGCCGCTGGCAGCAGAGTTCCCACAGCATGCAGACACACACACACCAGGAAAACCAAGCGCTTCCCATACCTGGGGGAGAAACACACACACACACACCCCATATACACACACACTCCCCATATACACACACACACACACACTCCCCATACACACACACTCCCCATACACACACACACACACACACACACACACTCCCCATACACACACACTCCCCATACACACACACACACACTCCCCATACACACACACACACCCCATACACACACACACACACTCCCCATATACACAGTAGAGACATGAGAAACACTGAGTGATCACATGCCACTCGCACACAAACATGGTTATTCAACAACAGAGATGAACTGTAGTTTGTCTGAAATTGATGAATAATTCACTTTCTTGTAGAGAAAAACAAACACACACACACACACACACACACTGGTGACCTGTTGAATCTGTTAGCATTGGTTTAGACTCAATAACATGGAAGAACCCTCTACTGACTTGATAGGTTGGTATAGTTGAATACAGTGTATCGGTCTGTCTGTGCGTCTCACCGGTCTGAGAGAGCTCCACCAAAGAGAGATCCAAGCAGTAGTCCACTCATGTACATGGTCTGACCATATGACAGCACCTCGTCATCCACACACACTGTGTTCTAGGCCACACACACACACCCAAGAAAACAAAGAGAAAGAATGACAAAACACTGTGACAAATGATTTGGCACTCTAGTTTGTGCCAGACTTTTTTGGGATCAATCAGTTCCAAATGTTTGCCTACTGCGTAATAGACTACTCACATTTTCATTGGTGGTGCCATTCCACTTCGCGAGTGATGTAGGTGACACTGAATGTGAAAAGTTCACATCACCGGTCTTTATGTTGCTGAGGTTGCGCTGGTCCAAACGATCCCCTCTCTTGAATGGTTCACCGGAGACGCACAAGCCTATGCGGACTGTGAAGACATCGAGGAAAAAGCTGAAGGCCGTGAAGAAAAAAACGAGAGAAAGCCGCCAGTACACCGCGCGCTGCAAGGGAGCCATACGCGAGGAAGTCATCTATGCGCCTCTCCTATCCTCCTCACTTCTTGTTAAGACTAGACGTTGTGTCATGTGACTAAACAAAACGAACGTACATCTTCAAACGAATGCGGATTGCTTAAGGTTTCGCCCCAAGCCGCGGAGAGTGTTAAAATTCGGCGACGTGGTTCAGGGTTGAACAAGCAGGGGTATGTCGGGCCCAAACATGCCTGTCGATGAAACTGAGGTCCGTCTGTTTTCTGGATATCTAAGTCCCAGGGAGACTAACACATTTAAACACAGATAATACACTGAAAAACGACCGTGGTGTGCTGCGTTAATTTTCCAGGTGAAGTAACTGACCGGCCCTTCAATGTCCAATGTTCAATACTTCCCACCCGTGTTGAAGACCAGCAGATCATGATCTGGACAGGATCGTGTTTTGAAAACGCACACACTCATTCTCATTGAGGTCACTACTGATGACGAAACAGATTATATCAAATGTATACTTATTACCTAGCTGTCCAAATGTTGCTGTTCCAACAGCTTTTGACCAAAATACAAGACCGCTTGTCCATGACACTGCGCGTGAGAGGGTAGGGGAGGTCTGAATTTGGCGATCTTTCAGAAATGTTCATGACTTCCAAGACGTCCTTGATTTTATTTTTAACTAAGATCTTTCAAGTAAATCCCCATTTTCATTGCCCCTGGTTTGCCTTGACCGCGGAGACCCTAGAGACCAGGGGAGGTGAGAGACTTTAGAAGGTTTTCTCTTCTCCTGCATGCTTCTGTGCATGACTCTTACTGTTCGAAGTTGAGCACTAAGCCCCCTCGTGCGGTACGTAAATATTACTGCATTCTACCGATTGATTAGTGCTTTCTGCACTCAGTGTCACATCTAATACTTCCAAATGTAGCCTACTATTTGTCATAGTCACTTCTTTTTTATTAATATCTCAGTCTCAGCATAAACATGATCTCAGCATACATATGATCAGGAACCTTGCAGTTGCAGAAGGCTATGAAAATCTCAGTCGCCCAGGTATGAAGCCAAACCTGTATCCAGGGTTCGAATTACGAGGGGAATGCAGTGGCGGTTCTACACGGGGGCCTACAGGGGCCAATACCCCTGCAAAAATGTCCCTGGCCCCCCATGTGGCCCCCCCTGAGCTGACTGAATAATACTTTTTTACGTTGTTTTTCTTCTTCTAGTAGTCATCATGAAACAAGGGAGGGACATTGCAGCCTTTTTTGCCCCAGTAAATAAAAAAGTGAGAGAAAACATATCAAGGTATTGAGAGAGCTGAGGAGCTGGAAGAGGCAGAGCCGTTTGTATGATTTTAATATCATTTGTTTCTGTTTTTTAATGTGCCCCTCTGATTAAACACTGGCCCCACCTTGGCCCCCAGAGTAAAATTTGTCTAGAACCGCCACTGGTGGGTTGACCCCCATAATTAAGACTTGGACCCCCCCAAAAGAGGTAAAACAACAGGTGGGGGGGGGGGGGGTCAATACATTTATAAATCGTTCTTACCTGTAATCGGAAATATGACTTTACGCCCTGGAGAAGAAGTTGACCCCCCCGATTGTCATTGTATAATTCGCACTCTGCTGTATCCACTGTGAAATTATGTAGGCCTATGGTCGTAGAGCAGATGTGGGGGGAATATTTGTTATAATTAAGCGAATCATAGGAAAAAGTCATAACCTCGAAGATACCAGGACTTCATACCAGTTTGTTACTATATATAAATTTGTCTTTCTTTAATTCATGTTGATATGGTCACATTCACAGTGATCAAACACACTCTCTTCAACACTTCCCCTGCTCGACTCTTCATCTCATCATTTCCCTTTTTCTCCTTTTCTCAACTCTCTGTTTTAACTCTTCTCTCCTCTTCTGGAAAACCACCGTCTTTTAATAATCTCTCTCCCTTTTTCTCTCTTTCTCACTATTTGTCTTTGTATCTCTCTCTCTCTTTCCCTCTCCGGGTATTGGATCTCTGTCACTCTCTTTCCTAATCGGTTCTGTATGCCAAGCCTGTCTCTCTCTGTCCATCCATTTGTCTGTCTGTCTTCCTTCTAGCTCTATCTGTCTGCCTGTCTTGGCTCTACAGGTTTCAACCTCTTGCCTACCTCCAGCACAGTTAAGTAATATGATTGAAACAACAAAACTATTGATATAAGTGCTATGTTGAAAGCTTGACATGGAATTCCCTGTAAACCGTGTGCACCCCTTCCTGATGATTGAAGTCAGATGTACTCATCATAACACACACAAGTCAGGGAGTCAGGTGGCTGAGCGGTGAGGGAAGAGGGCTAGTAATCTGAAGGTTGCCAATTCGATTCCCGGTCATGCCAACTGACGTTGTGTCCTTGGGCAAGGCACTTCACCCTACTTGCCTCGGGGGAATGTCCCTGTACTTACTGTAAGTCGCTCTGGATAAGAGCGTCTGCTAAATGACTAAATGTAAATGTAATGTAAGTCCAACTGCATTGCAGCTTCAAACAATTACAAACAGAATGCATTTAGAAATGATACACTACGTTACACATTGATTACAAATTCTACACTGTAAAACAGTAATTCAGTAATAATACATTGTAAAGAGGATAATCTATACCAATCCATATATTTCTCTCTCTCATCTCTATCCTGCCTAGTATTAAGGAGGAATCACTGATGGTCAGTTTACAACCAGGAGGACTGTGTAGCTGTGTTGGATTCCCAGAATGAACAGATCTTTACGGATGCTGTAAAATACAACAGATAGCATGATAACCCTCATCTATTACATGCTTTTACAAGCCACCAGTGTGTGCAATTCCCACATCTCGGGTAAAGGTGAAGATGTGTTTCAGTGTGTTAGTGTGTGTGTGTGTTAGTGTGTGTGTGTTTGCCTAACAGAGCGTGAGAGAGAGAGGTCTGGGTCCCAGTCCTCCTGGATCAGTCCACTAAAATCCCATCATCCTTTGCTGCCAGCCCTGTGGGCGTCAGTCACCAAGGTGGCCGCTGCCGAAAGGGGCGTGGCATAGCCACCAGCAAAGCTCTGTAACCCGGCAACCAGGCATCGCCAGCTGAACCGCAGGGCTTTACCAACATTCTGTGGGTGAAGAAGAATTAGACAGCATCACTCTCATGTGTCCCAACTGGGATGGGGGATTCATCCCAGTTGATCCATAGTTGATCCAATTATATTTTAGGAGACCTCGTGAAATATTACTTACATGGGGTCCCTAGTTTTCTAGCTACACCAATGAGTTGTCTTTTCTAATCTTGGTGGTTGTATTTGTAGAGAGAGAGAGAGAGAGAGAGAGAGAGAGAGAGAGAGCGAAGGAGGCTTACCCCCAAGTTAGAGAATGTGTGTGTGTTTATAAGTGTACACATTTGTGTGTGTGTGTGTGTGAACACAGGGAGAGACCGAATCATAGATGTCATATGTGAGGGCTTAAAAGACCTGAATCTCTCCCAAAGACGGGAGAGATTCATGAACCCAGACTCCCCCCTTAATCCTCGCCTCAAGTCTTAACTCAGCCCCCACCAGGTCGCACAGGAGCGTCAACTATGTAGGCCTACTTTGCATTATATCAGCTCTGTAGCCTATGAGTAGCCAGAGAAACGGCACAAATCATGAATCACTTAATAATTCACTGTTATCAATGAATGTTCTTCACGTGACTGTAATCTAATACAAAGGAATGTTATGGCCTTTATCAGTTGTTTAAATTCACCAGCTGTAGCCTACAACTAAACGCGTACGTTCGAATTCCGTGTTTATCTTTTTCAGAGTTGCTGACATGTAATAGTACTGAAACTAACTCAAAGGTCACAATTTGCACGTGCTTAGTAAAGAAAACCTGAAGCATTAACAAATACAGCAGTTAATCACTGTCAATATCCATTTGGCATTAAACAAATAGAAACTGTCAGGTAGGCTAAACATTCCTATACAAATGTGTTCTGTGAACATCACGGACTGAAAGTTTCACTAATGTTTTATTCTCCTTTACCTTTCTGTACTTTTTGTATTTTTCCTTTTTCTTCCTTTCCTTCTCTTCTTTCCACTCTACATCCTCTTCCAACTCGTCCTCAATAAGTGGCTCATATTTATCGGGCAGAAACGCGAAGTAAACATCTTTGGAGGTCTTCTGTTTGATCGGAGTATTGCTGTGAGTTACCCGCTGAGTCTGAGAGTCTACTCTCTGGGGGCTTCCCTTCGCTGGAGTCTCCTCACTCTCCGACTTCTCTCTGGCATATGGGTGAACCTCAACAGTCTCGATAATCTCCGACACGTCCTCTGATATTTTCTTAGATATTTTTTTACACTTTGACCGTTTCTTTCGCGACATGTTCTTCTTTTGGTCACCAGTACACGTTAAGAACCGTGCGTGCGCAGGTGTGTTGGGATCAGACCTTTGGAATCGAGACATACCGACGTACCGTCGTCTTCGTTTGCCAGCAACCAATCAACTCTCCGGTATGGGCGTACAGTGAAAATTCCCGGCTAAAATCTTTTAACCAAAAAGCAAAGGTTGGAATTGAGGTCACATCAGGATAAAAGTATTTACACGTATGCGCGTGTGTGACAGAAAGAGATAAATACAAATAGAAAGGGAGTTTACCAAAATATAGAAAGTTAATATTTGTATAAGTTTAAATCAATATGTTCATAAGGTAAACTACAATTGTGTGCCAGAGGATGCCTTTTTGTTGGTTGGCCCTGTGACCAGGGGATGGCGCTGGAGACCCATTCAACCCCATCAAACAGTAATGCCTTGGTAATAACGAGGTTTTAACTTCATAGAAAACTTTCAATGTTTTGGAGAGATGCAAAAGTAGAAAACAGCATTTTTGGACAAACAGATGAAACCATAATGACTTGTAAAATATTTTAAAACGTACACTTTTAAAACATATAGGTGCTCTGATATAATAACAACATTAACTCAAACATTTTTGAAACGTGCTGTCAGTGTGTTTTACCAGTATTCACTCAATCACAGGCACACCGTATCTGGGGTTGGGAAATAGGGTCTGGAGCTGGGAGACGGGGTCTGGTGCTGGGGCAGGATGGGGACTGGGGCTGGTAGATGGTGGGCTGGGAGATGGGGGCTGGGCCTGGGGCTGAGTGATGGGGGGTTGGGGTTGGGGCTGGGAGATGGGGTCTGGGCCTTGGGCAGGATGTGGCCTTCTGAGGCATGTAGACTACTGGAGAGTCATCCTGCTGGCGATGGGTCTTCATGTGGGCGTTACGACTCTTCACCTTGGTGAAAACCCTGGAGAGCATCGAAAGTGGAAGAGAAGGAAGGTAAAAGGGAAGGGTTGCAGTAAAAGAGAGGGAATGGAGACAGGAGGTAGGTAAGATAAGAACCCTGTTGTCATGATTCAAGCAGACAGACAGAACCTACATAGGCCAATTGCCTTACTTGGAGCACTCTTTGCAGGGGTAGATGGCGGTAGTCTGTGGGCTGGGCCTGGAGCCAAGACTGGATGGAGCGGGGGAGCCCCCTAGAGATCCTAGCCCAGAATGGTGAGACCAGCTGGGCTTCACACCGTCCAGGACTGGGGTGCTGGAGCTGCAGCATACCTGCAGGAGGAGGGAGGAACCAGGGAGGGTCAGCTGGGAAATGCTGTGGGTCTGGGTCTGCTTCAAAGGAGGACACTGCATCAGCACTGAACTCAACGCAGAAACCTTCTCTCTCACACGCACATCACACACAAAAACACACACACACGGAGTCAAACACACATGCACTCATGCTCACACACACTTTACATGCCGACACGTCACGCTACTGTGGTAACTGTCACCACAGTGACTCAAACAGGATGTGTATGAAGTTCTTTGAAGTGTCGAGTCACATTGTTACACAGGAAGCTGAAAGATGACAGGACTGACAGGAAGAGGGTTTCTGAACAGGAAGTAGGTTTCAGCCCCGCTTGTCTCTTGGACTCAACAGGTGCTGCTGTGCTTTCAGTATGAATATTTATCCCATTGGTCTGTACAGTCATTTTTTCTATGGTGAAGTAAGTAGTGCTGTTTTGGCACTTTCCATGTTATGCTTTTTGCTATTAATGACTAGTAAAGTATCTTAGTAGTGTTAAGAGTATCCAACGTAGTTCTTATCTCTCTGTCTGTGTGTGTGTGTGTGTGTGCGTGTGTGTGTGTTTGTGGTGTCACGGGAGTCAGGTGGCTGAGCGGTTAGGGAATCGGGCTAGTAATCAGAAGGTTGCTGGTTCGATTCCCTGGCCGTGCGAAATGATGTTGTGTCCTTGGGCAAGGCACTTCACCATACTTGCCTCGGGGGAATGTCCCTGTACTTACTGTAAGTTGCTCTGGATAAGAGCGTCTGCTAAATGACAAAAAAAAAAAAAAAAAATGTGCCTGTGTATGTGTGTCTGGATGTGTGTGAGTGCCTGCCTGACTGTGAGTGTAAATGTGCAAGCTTGTGTGTACGTGTGTGTGTCATGCAGCAGAAACACCTACCTCTCCACTTTTGGACAGTCCACCAACACAGGAGAGGCTTTGACAGGCTGCTGGTTCCAGGACTTTGGGTGACCTGAAGTTTGGGAGCTCCTGATTGGCTGAGAATGGATCTGTAACCTCATGGCCCCTCATGTCCACAGTGGCATAGTTTTCAGACAGTCCGTTGGGGGTCCTGTCATTCGCCTCAGGCAGTGTGAGAGCCACCTCTGATGGGGTCCTTATGTTCAGACGCAACCTCTTTTTCCACAAGTAGTAGAACTCGACACACTGAGCCAGAGACTTGGTCTGCACCTACACACGTACAGAAACCGTCAAGCGGGAATGCGTTCAAACCAGATTGCAGAGGAGGAGAAATTATGCTTCAGGCAGTAGAAGTACTAACATGTGTTAGTTCCATTCACGGCTAAAACTAGCTGATTCAAATCGCCCAGATCTGGGTTGGTGCCATCAGCTGACTCAAACAACACGGTGGTGCTACTACCTTCTGAACGTGAACCTCTCCACCTCTTCCAGATAGTGAGAGGAGGATTAGAGGATTGCAAGCAGGTTTCTGGGGTAAGTACCATTTTCTGGATGCGGGAGAAGTCTTTCTGGTAGAGGTTTATGGCCTTGTTCACCAGCCTCCTCTCTGCTGGAGTCCATCTGTCACAGCCTGACCCAACCCCCCCAGGAGAGACAGTTAACTACCACCTAGTGCTGGCCTCCACGGGTCAGTGTGCTACCTACCATGTGTCTCTCTCTCTGTGTCTCTCTCTCTGTGTCTCTCTCTCTCTCTGTCTCTCTCTCTTTATCCACACACACACTTTGTTATTGCTCCATTCAGAGTCATGTGAAAGACGTCAGGCCAGATGCTTCTTCCGACGGGCTTTTATGTGCATTGTTCTGTGTGTACCTACGGCCATAACATTGTAGTTACAATGGTAACTTGGTATGGAAGAGGTTGTGTTTCCTTGTTGTTTTGATAACACAACCTTTAACTGTCCCTTTACAACATCAACTTACCCCTTACACCCCTCTCCCATATTGCCTTTTATTGCACTTTTATGAATAGTTTCTAGTATATCTGAGACCAGACCTGTTGTATACTATCTATTTCCCCCCCGGTCGGACAGCAAACCCCACCCTACCACCTTAACTAACAAGATACAGGGAACCCTGTATTGTATCTATTGTATCTATGGGCCCAGACCTGTGTAATGGTAGGAGGTCAGAGGTTGCATTCCAGGGGCTGACAGCAGGAGCTTCTCTAAGGTCACCTGGGATGGTCAATGCAGATGGACAGAGAAAAAGAATTATACATACATATATATGTATATATACATATGTATGTATATATGTATATCTGATCAGTCATTTTCCATTCATTAGCCTTAAAGACAGTTGAGGTTACCAGGAAGTCTCCTCTGCTCTCTGATAGGGCGTGCAGGGCATACTCTGAGTTAACTCCGCCCCCAGGTACCACACAGGAACACGCCATCATCAGGAAGGCTTTCACTGAAGAAACAGAAAGAAGTCGTTTTAAATATGTGTGCATACATGTGTGTGTGTGTGTGTGAGTGTGCATGTGTGTGCACCTCTCTGCTGTGTAGCGACAGTCTCCAAGTCGTCCCAGGGCGTCCAGAGTAGCAGTGCATAGTGAGGGTCTATCGCTGCTTGTCTTCGTTCAAAAAGAGGAGGGATCTCCGCCTGGAAACACGACCCCACGTTGATCCGCCTGTGATTGACATCTCCGTTACCGATGAAGAATTAGATAAACAATTTGTCACAGCTGGCTCAAGTATGAAGTAAGGGGTGAGGCGATAGTTTCTCACGGTTTGATCTCTACTGACTGTTCCCTGGGACGTGGGGTCACCATGGCAACGCTGCTGTCCACACTTCCTTTGAATCATAAACACAAACACTGATGTCACTTCCTATCACTTTCTGTCACTCAATAAAAAGTGTCAAATGCAGCAGACTGTACTCACTGTCTGAGTTGTGTAGCAGTACGATGTGTGCTCTTTGCTGCCCCCTGGTGGAGAGAGAGCAGTACAGCCCTGTCCCGTCCCTCACAGGGCACAGCATGGGGGGAGGGGTGTAGAATGCCCCGTCTCCGCCGGAAACCTCTCCGTTACCGGCGACAACGCGTAACAGGCTCTGGAACAGCGAAATCCCCCTGGGGAGAGGGGAGGGGGTGGGGATGATCACGGTGGGGAGGAGCAGAGGGGAGGGTCGATGGGGGTGCTTCCTGTTCCCCCTCTTGGGGGCTCCCGTCTGCTCTCTGTGCTCCGGCTGGGTAGGAAAGGTAGGCAGGTGTACAGGCATGGACACGGGCATCACCATGGCGACGGGGCACAGGCTGTCAGCTGATCCTGGGGCTTCCTCCTCCCTCTGAGTCAGGGGAGACAGGGGGGGGGGGTCCAGGGAGATGGGGGGCAGAGAGTGGAAGGGGGGATGTAAAAGAGAGGGACGGTAGATGGGGAGAGAGAGAGGACAGAGAGAGCAAGAGGAAGTAACGTTAGCCATTCAAAAGGGGAAGTTGATCTTATATTTAGTGATACCCGGATGCGATTTGTGTAGGCATGCCTGTGAGCTAGCGTGTGTGTGTGTCAGTGTGGGGCTGTGTTTGGCATGTGTTTGTGTATGTGTGAGTGTTCGTGTAGGTATGTGTGTGTGTGTTTGTGTATGTGTGTGTGCTGTCTTACCTCTCTCTGGCTGGGGTGTGTTTTGACGGTCTGTCTTTGCTGCCTCCCGTGAGATCTCATGTGCCCGTTCAGGGCAGGGAGGCTCTTAAAGTCCCGCTGGCAGACTGAGCACATGAGCCTCCTGATACACACACACACACACACGCACACACACGCATGCACACACACCGACCCACACACATAAGCAACATTGACATGCAAACACCCATCACACACATACAAATTCTAATTACAGTAATACCTTGATAAACACATGTTGTACAATACATTTACACACACACACACACACAAACATGCTATATATATATATAACCACACACCTGCTGTTCAGGTTTCCAAGGTGTTCCGAGTATTGTGTCAGTCTTATCTTCAGCCCAACAAAACCAACAGAGATCAGCTTGGGTTTAAAAATGGTCAGAAAGCTTCAATAGTGAAATAAGAACTAGGATTAGAATGTATAAGGGTTAGGGTAGGTTAGGGTGTGTTGGGGTTAGGAAGTGCTAGGGTTAGGGTGTGTTAAAATAATGAGTATGTTAGGGTTAGGGTGTGTTGAGATTAGGGTGGTTTTGGTTAGGGTGTTTTAGGGTTAGGGTGTGTTAGGGTCAGTTCATGGTATGGTTGGGGTTTGTTAGGGTTAGTGTGTGGTAAAGTTAGAGGTTGTTAGGGTTAGAGTCAGGGTGTGTTGGGGTTACGGTTGATTAGGGTTATTGTCTGACCTGTGTCTGAGAAGCAGTGGAGGAGTGGAGGAGGTTCGGACGGGTTCCTGTCCTCTCTCTGGTCAGAGGTTTGGCCACAGCACCAGCCCCTGGCTCTTCTCCCCAGCCCTGGCCTTGCACCAGGGGGGGAGGGGGGGGGAAAGGGCTGGGGAGAGGGACCGGGCTCTGGGGGAGGAAGAGGTGAGGGTTTGGGTTGGTTTGGTAGTGAGGGCTTGGCTGGCTAGGGTGGTAAGTCTGGGAGTAGCTGTAAGGGTTCGTCTGGGGGGTGGGGCTGGACTGAGAGCCAGGCTGGAGGTATGAGTGTGGTAGAGGACTGTAGGGAGTCAGGGGGAGGCTGTGGTGCCGGTTGTGGTTCCCCAGTCCCGGGCTCTCCTCCTTGGGGCTGGGACAAGGGTTGAGGTCAGCGTAAGGGCTTGTGCCAGGGCTACTGTAGGGGTTGGGGGTATAGCTGGGGTCATGGTGGAGGTTGGAGACCCCCTTAATGCATGGTGATGGGAGGAGTTCCATGGAGGTTTGGGTGCTCAGGACCCCTTGCCTGAAGCCTAAGCTCAGTGGGGAGAAGCGCTGCTGGGATGAGAGGTGCTCAATCGGCCCCTGGGACTCTGTCTGGTACATATACAGGCCCTGTGTCTCCTCTGCATGTGAATGTGCAAATGTGTAGGGGCTTTGTACATGAGTGTGTGTGTATGGAAAGTGTGTGTGGGCATGTCGCCACTCTTGCTGCGCGTCGCCCTGCTCGTAGCGCTGACTGTAGAGATGTGAGGAGAGAGGGTGAGGGGTGTGTGTGCTCGGGGCTGGGTACGCCTGCAGAGAGTAGTGGGTGTGAGTGGGTGTGTGGCCGGGCTGTGCGGTATGAATGAGGACACGCGTTTGTGTGTTCGAGTGTGTGTGTTCAGGTGCGTGTATGTTCAGGTGGTGTGTGTGTGCCAGCTCCAGAGGGCTGTAGGGTCCTGTCTGGGGCTGGAGCTGGTTCTGGAGGGGCATTCTTAGCTGGGTCATCTGCTCACACTGAGGACCACTCTGCTGGTTCGGCTGCAACTCCAGAGATGGGTCCTGACCATGATCCAGTTGAGCATGATGGTCCAGTCGATGGCTATTGTCTAGTCGATGGTTGTGGTGGAGCTGGTAGTTGTAGTCATTGAAGTTCTGCTCACTGTGTGAGTCTGTTCCAGACTCTGTCTGCTGGTAAAGGGTCTCCTGCTCCTGCTCATACTGGTGGATCTGCTGGTAACCCACCTGGGCATGGCCCTGAGCCTGGGGGGAGAGTAGTTGATTCAGGGTGATATCAGAAGGGCCCCCACCTGGTGAGAAGCCTGAATCTGAGCCCTGGGGCTGGGGAGAGAACAGTTGGGGCTGGGGCTGGGGCTGGGGGGAGAAGGTCCTGGGGGACAGGAGCAGTTGTAGGTCCATATCAGAGGGGACTCCTCCAGGAGAGAAGCCAGAGTCCGAGTCCTGAGGCTGGGGGGAGAGGAGTTGGTTATTATAGGGGGAGGGTAGCTGGGGGGAGTTGGGTGACGGCTGGTTTGAGTGGGGGTGGTGGAGAAGGGGGATGGAGGAGAGAAGCCCCACGGAACTGCTGGTATATTGATGTTCTTCAGACATCTTGTCAGACCAGCCTGCCGTCGCTCTTTCAACTTACCACATACACACTGACACACACTGACACGCACACACGCACACCACTGGCTGTCAGACTGTCCGTACGCCCACGATCTCCTCCTCATTCCTAGCTTTGGGGAACATGTGTCTCTGACGTCCCAGGACCAGAGCGCTGTAAAGACTCCTTCTGTGTGTGTGCTGCACAGTCTCTCAAAGTTCTCTCGTTCATGGGCCTCCTTGCGGTGTCTTGAACATCTTCTGAGAAGTCTGCTCCAGCATCGGCCAATCAACTGACAGGAGAGACAAACCAAGTCATATCCACCCAGTCATTTAGCTTCTCAAAAACCACACCGATCACACCTCAACTCAGTCAGGGAGCACAAAAAGATCAAGTGTGAAGGAACATTCAACTTTCATATTCACACTTGAGATATTTTTTTTCAGTCACCTTTACAACTTCTTAGCAAGAACCACACACACACACACACACAATGTCTGCCCAGCTCAAATACACATTCTTACTGGCAACATCCTGTCACATGATTGTAAGCTGTTGAGACAGTATCTACAGAACTTTCCTTTAAAGGCGAGTTTCAAGAACCACAACCACATATTTTCTTACAGTGGACTTCAAGAGCTGGAACCCTGCCAGTCCTTGTGATAGGAAGATGATGATACGACTATGATAAGTTCTTTAGATATGTACAGTTACCTTAGCAGACTTCTGAAAACTATGATGATACAGCTACAGTCATCCAACACAATCTATTTTCTCCTTCTACACACAAACACACACACAATCTAAGATTCATACATTCACACACACACACACACACACACACACACACACAAGTGCACAAGTGCACAAGCGCATGAATACACAAACATGAAAAAGCACCCTATCACCACAATGACATGTAGGCCTACTCTAGGCTCCACATAGGCTAAGTTTAGTGTGAACCCAGGTCCCTTATGGCAGGGACCTGGGTTCGAATCAGGCATTGACCATTTCCTGAATGTCTCTCCCTACATTTTCTGTCACTCTTCAATGTATATTCAATTAATGCAGAAATGCCCTAAAACATATTTGAAAGCTATCCAATAAAGCATGAAAAAAAAAAATATATATATATATAGTTCATATGCAGCACAGTATTTTCCATACCTTGAGAACAGAGCCTGAGAAAGGGCTGGTGGATCCGATATGTCTGCCTGATGCACTCTGCTTTAAGGCAACTCAGAGACAATGACTGGGAGAAGGTCGGTCTGATAAACAGTGCTGTGGTTTTCCAGTGTGTCATCATAAGTACCAAACTAGCACAGCCCCCCGTCACTGCACCCCCGGACGTGGTTATACAGACCCGCTGAAGTTTAAAGTAGACTCATCTCTCTCTTGTCCAACCCTCTCTCTCTCTCTCACTCAATCTCTCTCTTACTCTCTTGTCAATTTCTCACACTCTCTTTTTCTTTCTTTCTTTCTTTAATCTTTCTTGTTTTTCTTTCTTTATCACTTTTTTCTATTGTTATCTTCCCTGCTCTCAGTTTATCACACCCACATCCCACCAACACACACACACTCATCGCCCTCACGCACACATATGTCCTCCATCCCAAACACATAAATACCGCAAACAAAACACCCCTTCCCCACACGAACACACAACAATGACAGATAGATAAATAGATATATAAATAGATATATATAGGACTTAATTGATAATCACGTAGGTAATTTGTGGTGTTTCAGTAGCAGATGGACAGGTGAAGGATAGAGAATACAGTAAGGAATAAGAAGAAAATGTAATCCAGTGAACAAAGAGAAAATGCATAGCCTAATATAAACGGTGCTGCTAAAGAGATTGCAGTGGTTTGGAAAATGCAGAGTGGATGACAAATACCTAGACCAACTAGTCAGCTGTGCAACATATTATTCTCATATTACGTTTACATTTACTTTCATTCCCACGTAGAACATCAAAACATATCGATTCGAATTGAATACTGATCTGTAGTCGGATCATCTTATAATATGACCGGAAAATATGTCAGTACTATAAAGACAGTTTAGTTTATACGCTCATTAGTGCTGAAATTACGTCTTCGTCTCGATGTTATCTTACCTGGGTTATGGGCTGAGGAGATGCAGCCTATGAGTAGCGACGGTGCGCGCACTTACAGTAGGATACAGTCTGGTGTTGAAGTGAAGGAAGCACTTTTAATAGAATAGTGGCCTGGTGAAGTGAAGGACGCACTTTTGATAGTACAGTGGTACGCCTTCCAGCCCTACTTTTAACAAGGAAGTCTGGTGAACAGACCGGCTCCGGGCTTCGTATAGGCTTTACGTGGAGACTAATTTGGTCACCACGTTTCGCAAAACCTTGACGCATCTATTAGTTTGGTCACATGAATATCAGGTGAATGCACTATATTAAACTGAGTTGGGTGTAGTTTGATTAATAAAACACTACTTCTAGATTTAATTGGACAATAAAATGTAAAGGAAAAGTTGCCTAAATCACCAGTGACCTCGTCTGAGCAGTGCCAGTACTGCAACATCATCTTGATTCGTAATTCGCACTTAAAGCGAGGAAATAACTGTTGAGCAGGGGTGTGGCAAAAAAAACTGGCTAAAATGTTTGAAAGCTACTCATTTTTGCCGGCTATAGAGAGCAACAACAGCTTGCCGCACGGAGTTCGGTGGTCTGGCAGCCAGGATCATGAATTTCTCCACTCCTCCATATGGTCTGTTAATGTAACCTATTTAATGAGCTACGTATTCAATATAATATAAGTTCAAATGTATTCAATATGACATATGGCGATATGACATTTGGTTGGTTTCATTGGTTCAGGCAGGAAGACTCGTAATGAGTAAAAAATAACATGTATTGGCACCAGTATCTGCTCACACCGGATGTCTACGGGTAACCCTACTGAGATACTATCTCGGCATCCGAGGCAGAGAGCACATTCACATCCCTTTTCTGATGGACAAACAGAACCCAAGGGTGGAGGCCCTGGTGACAACACGAACATTTAGTTAGATGGATTTGACCAAAATGAATTACAATTTTTGCAGTGCAATGTTAAAACTTTCACTACTTTTTATTTTTTATTTAACCTTTATTTACCCAGGCAAGATCATTAAGAACAAATTCTTATTTACAATGATGGCTACATTCACCCAATACACAAACAATCACCAGTGAGCCAAAGAAAAAGCGCTGAACATCCTGCATTGCTCTTGGAACAGGGGAGGTTCAAGATCATTTTAACTGTGGGGGCCAAGCTGGGGCCAATTGTACTGTTATAAGGGCCAGTTACATTCAACATTATTGTTGTCATATAGTTTTCTTCAATTCATTGCAGGTATTAACAGGCAAAAGACCATTTTTATCATTATTCAGACTACATTTACAGGGGAGGGGGTGGGGGTGGGGGAGGCACTAGGGGGTCCACTAGGGGGTCCACACCTGTTGGAGAGTGGGTGAGTTCTACTTGTACCACCTTCCGTTTCCTCAACTCCACCCCTGTCCCTGAGGACCCAGTGGTTTCTCCCGTGTAGCTTTCCTGTGGCCCTGGCTGCAAGTAGGAGTGCAATGCTGCGTGATGTGACGGTGATGCTGACTGCCAGTGCACAAGTCTCCTTCATGAACCATCTTTGCCCGGTTTGTAATGGAGAGTTAGGTTGTGGTTGGTTGGATCTGGGTTACTACTGGGTTACTATCTGGGATCTACTGGTGACATGGGTTGGTCATTTCATGTCCTGGGGTGAAGCTTATCTAAAGCTAAACTGCTCCTCGATAAACCTTCTTCTCTCTTGTCCTGTCCTCCCTCTACTCCTTTCTTCTCCTTATTTCTCCTTTAGTCTCCTTGTTTCTGCTCTCCTCTTTCCTCTCCTTGTTCCTCCTCTCTACTCCTTTCTTCTCCTATTTGTCTTTTCCTCTCCTTGTTCCTCTTCTCCTCTTTCCTCTTGTCTTTCGTTCTCATGTCTTGGCTTCTCTTCTTCCCTCTCCTCTCCTGTCCCTAGACCACAGAGAGTTTAAAGGCGGAAGTGAATGGAGCAATACCACTGGCTGCATGGGGTTTGCTGGTTGGTTGTGGAGCGTGCCACTGTGTAGTATCCAATCTGACAGTTTAGCTTTAAGTTTCTCTGCAACTTCCTCGTTTGTCAGTTCATATTTCCTCTTTTGTCACACGGTGTGCTTCTTGACAGCAAAATCTCCGGTAGGTGTTGAAACAAACTTTAAATAAATTGATACGTATTCTAATAGAAAACGTGTAACATGTCTTATTAATGTTCATATTGAAAGTGGGTTATGTTGTTTTGCTGTCTGCTCTGTTAGTCACTGGCTGGCTAAGACTTATGAAGGCTTCAGGTTCATCACGAGCAGTTATTTTCTAAGCGTTTTCGAGTAATTTAGTTATGTATTGTAGGCCACACTTTCTCTCTTTCTCTTATCCTTTTCTCTTTCTTTATCTCTCCCTGTTTCAGAGAGAGATAAAGTTTTTTTTTTGTGGTACTGTTTATCTGTTTCATCTCCGGGCTTCGATCTTTTACTCTCCCTCTCTCTATGTTCCTCCACCCTTTATCTCCTTCACCAGGTCTATATCCAGCACGGTGTGTGTGTCTGAGTGTGTGTGTCTGAGTGTGTGTGATGGTGTGTGTTTGGTAGTGATATTGTCGCCGTGGAGATGTCGGGGGACACCGCCACCCTGTCCTGGAGGAATGTTGAGCCAACCAGCCAATCAAAGCTGTTAGACCCCACAAAGACGGTTGCCGGTAACAACACTCCAGCGAAGATCATCAAAGTGTGTTTCACCAGCAACGGCTCCATCCTGGGGAAGAACTTTAAACTGGTCCGGTGTGAGGATGGATGGACCATCAGGGTACCACACCCAACACCACCTACACCACCATCAGCATCACCTACACCACCATCAGCATCACCTACACCAGGGGTGGGGAACGTCCGGCCCGGATCATTTGGTCCGGCCCGCCATGGCACTGCAGGAACCATCTTATTAGGTGCAATATTCGTTGGCAGCACCACTATTTTAATATGTGGAAGAGGACCGTGGAGGCGCGCAGCGTTGCGTACCAATGTACCAAAACATTTCGCTCGCACGCTCGCATTAAGTGTGGAATTCCTTTCTAGCAAATCAAACCCAGAATACGTTATTGGTTTGGGCTAAGCCCCGAATGTTTAAAACGTATGGCTCCGCCCCTGATTAACACTCAGATCGATAAGCAGTCTCAAAAATTGTAGCAATATAAAAAATAATACGATCCCTTTCCGTAATCATGATACCCCCCAAGAAATGTTCGATGCACCCCTAGTCAAAGCAGGCTGCATCCGTGCCAGCTAACATCACAAACCTCACCAAAGAGAAGCAGTTCCAGCCCCTAATCACATTAGGGGTGAGTTAATTAAATGTTTGACCAAATATAGCAGGCACATTTTTCAGTTGATAATTCTGTACGGCCCCCAAATGATTTTATAAATATCCAAATGGCCCTTGGCAGAAAAAAGGTTCCCCACCCCTGACCTACAACAACATCAGCATCACCTACACCAACATCAGCATCACCTACACCACCATCAGCATCACCTACACCACCATCAGCATCACCTACACCACCATCGGCATCACCTACACCACCATCAGCATCACCTACACCACCATCAGCATCACCTACACCACCATCGGCATCACCTACACCACCATCAGCATCACCTACACCACCATCAGCATCACCTACACCACCATCAGCATCACCTACACCATCACCACTACACTGTATTGATAACCTCTCGCCTCACCTTATCATTAATTTTAGTAATCAAATATGTCTATGTATGGTACTAATGCGATTTATCTGAACAGTTTAGCTTGAAGTTGTATCCGAGCACAAACAAACATGCACACTTGGACACCATCACATGCACTCCCTCCTCAGGCTGTGGTGGGTGCGGTGTTGTCCAGCGGGTGTATCGGAGCGGGGATTCGCCACGCACACTGCTACGGCCTCCTGCTCAAACACCTCAAGTCCAGCGAGGAGCACTGGCTGCACCCTGACCTCACTGTGTCAGAGCTCGCCCTGCGCTACCAGCAGCAGCACCTGGAGGCCGAGTGGAGGTGACCTCTGACCTCTGGCCCAGAAACCCTAACCCTTAACACTGACCACTTCACCCTTTGTTTTTGACCATGACCGTGACCCTGGTGTGAGTGTTGTTGTGTACATAATGATGTGTGTGTGTGTGTGTTTTGAACATAATGATGTGTGTGTGTGTTTTGAACATAATGATGTGTGTATGTGTGTGAGTATTGAACATAATGATGTGTGTATGTGTGTGTGTTTTGAACATAATGATGTGTGTATGTGTGTGAGTTTTGAACATAATGATGTGTGTATGTGTGTGTTTTGAACATAATGATGTGTGTATGTGTGTGAGTTTTGAACATAATGATGTGTGTATGTGTGTGTGTTTTGAACATAATGATGTGTGTGTGTGTGAGTTTTGAACATAATGATGTGTGTGTGTGTGTTTAGATATGATCTGAGGATAAGGTACATCCCAGCTGAATTTATGGCGAAGTTTAAAGAGGACAAAACCACCATGACGTTCTTCTACCAACAGGTCAGAGTGTTTAGGTGTGACGCTAGGTCAGGACATGTGTTTGCGTGTGTAACCTGGTTAAAAGGGGTTTGCGTGTGTGTGTGGGTCTGTGTGTGTGTTCACAGGTGCGTAGTGACTACATGCAGCACCATGCCAGTAAAGTGAGTGATGGCATGGCCTTGCAGTTAGGCTGTCTGGAGATTAGGTACAAGCACCACTTTCTACACGCACGCACACACACAGACACACACACATACATACACACATTCCCACACATGTACACACAGACCCCCCCCCACACACACACACACACACAAACACACACACACACACACACTCTGAGGTAACTGAGACAGG
Organism: Osmerus mordax; assembly: GCF_038355195.1. Lineage (NCBI taxonomy): Eukaryota > Metazoa > Chordata > Actinopteri > Osmeriformes > Osmeridae > Osmerus > Osmerus mordax. Next base: position 4,352,255 of record NC_090071.1, read on the forward strand.
AGGAGAGTTTCTGGTCTGATGTGAGTCTTTGCGTCCCAGGAGATTCTATAAGGATATGAACCCCAACGGACTGGAAAAGAAGACCAATTTCGAACTACTGGAGTAAGTAAAGGATACTGTGTTACACAAGGAAGTGTGTGTGTACAATATGTAGCCATGTTTGTGTGTTTCTGAACATGGTGAAGGATGTGTGTTTACGATATTTATGAATGTGTTCATTGCTATGTATTGGATAGAAAGTGTATTCCTTTGTTCATGCTAATTTGCTTGTGCTGATTTGTCAATGTTTGTGTGTTTGCATGTGTGTGAGTGTGTGTTTATCTCCTTTCAGAAAGGATGTGGGTCTTGATTTATTTTTTCCCAGGGAGTTAATAGACAGCATGAAGGTAAAACATTTCTCATGACACACAATCTCGTTGAATGTGTATAGTGTTCATTACATTTAGTCATTTTTTTTTAGCAGACGCTCTTATCCAGAGCAACTTACAGTAAGTACAGGGACATTCCCCCGAGGTAAGTAGGGTGAAGTGCCTTGCCCAAGGACACAACGTCAGTTGGCATGACCGGGAATCGAACTGGCAACCTTCAGATTACTAGCCCGACTCCCTCACCGCTCAGCCACCTGACTCCCCCTATCATTAGTGATGTATTGATCAGAGGTGTATTATTAAGTCATACAAAAAAGAACTCTGTCAAGTATTGATATAAAGAATATTGGTGACAATTTCTGACGATTGCGGATGATTACTAAATATAGCTAATTATTAGTGTATTGCTGAATATAACTGATTATTAGAGTATTGCTGAATATAGCTGATTATTAGAGTATTGCTGAATATAGCTGATTATTAGTGTATTGCTGAATATAACTGATTATTAGAGTATTGCTGAATATAGCTGATTATTAGAGTATTGCTGAATATAGCTGATTATTAGTGTATTGCTGATGATTGAGTTGTGTACTGTGTTGACCAGCCTAAGCACCTCCGTAAGCTGGTGCAGCAGACGTTCCAGGGCTACTCCAGCCTGCAGGAGGACCAGTGCATGGATCGCTTCTTCACCGCGCTGGCCACCTGCCACGACTACACACATGAGAGCTTCGCCTGCGAACTGGTGGTGAGACCACTCACACGCTATCAATACCCCGTACACACACACACACACACACACACACTCACATCGTCATTTGCAACCAACCACCAAACCCCACACCAATGTTCCGTTTTAAGATGTGTGCGTTTTTGTGTGTATGATTGTGTCCACAGCAAGATTGGAAACTGGCAGTAGACCTGGTCATTGGTTCTGCAGGGGTCTGCCATCGTGCTGACAAAAGCTCTGTGGTGAGAGTCATGTAGAGAACACACAGTCACACACACCGACTCGTATACACTCACATACACTGTTAGTACATAAATGAAGTTGGCATAAGTGTCGTGATATAATGTCAGGAAGGGAATGGATACTGATATCTTCTGTGTGTGTGATTGTGTGTGTGTAGCCTGTTTGCTTGGCCAGTTTCTCTCAGATACAAAGTATTAAATGTTCCCAGCAAGAAGACAACAGAGGACTGCTCACAGTCGGTATCAAGGAATCCAAACAGGTGACCACACACATATAAACAGTACACACACACACACATGCACCGCACACACCTGTCTGGGAATGACATTCTGCCTATGACCCCTGACCCCTAGCCTCTGCTGGTGAACACGCCCTCTTTGGCCACAACTGAGAACATGGCTGACCTCATAGATGGTTACTGTCGCCTGGTGAACTCCACGGAGGCCTCTGTCATAGTCAGGACGTGCAAGAGGAGAGTGTCCAATATCGCTCTACCTGCCATCCCCACATGGTGCGTGTGTGTTATACTGCAAAAGCTCTCTCTCTCTCTCTCTCTCTCTCTCTCTCTCTCTCTCTCTCTCTCTCTCTCTCTCTCTCTCTCTCTCTCTCTCTCTCTCTCTCTCTCTCTCTCTCTCTCTTACTTTCACACCCACTCTCTTTCTTTCCACTTGTATCTGTAAATGTTCTCACTGATATGACACCTTTGATACGCCCTTCTGATGTGCGTATGTTTGTATATTAATACACCATATTACCATATTAATACACACACATATTGTTTTTGTACACACACAGACAAACATGCACACACAGACCTCATAAACATCAGATATATGATGCGTAAACCGACGTGTGTGTGTGTGTGTTTATGTGTGCGTGTGTGTGTTTATGTGTGCGTGTGTGTGTGCGGAATTTCCAGCAGGAGCAAGGAGGACTCTAGTGTAAGTGTTCACGGACGCCGTGTGGGTGAGTGTCATTCTCAGTTGATACATTTACATTTACATTTTAGTGATTTAGCAGACGCTCTTATCCAGAGCGACTTACAGTAAGTACAGGGACATTCCCCCAAGTTGGGTGAAGTGCCTTGCCCGAGGACACAACGTCATTTGGTTGGCACAGCCGGGAATCTAACTAACAACCTTCTGATTACTAGCCCGATTCCCAAACCACTCAGCCATCTGACTCCCAGTAGGCATACAGTAGGCAGGTGTGATAGGAGCTGATACAGTAGGCAGGTGTGATAGGAGCTGATACAGTAGGCAGGTGTGATAACAGCTGATACAGTAGGCAGGTGTGATAGGAGCTGATACAGTAGGCAGGTGTGATAACAGCTGATACAGTAGGCAGGTGTGATAACAGCTGATACAGTAGGCAGGTGTGATAACAGCTGATACAGTAGGCAGGTGTGATAACAGCTGATACAGTAGGCAGGTGTGATAGGAGCTGATACAGTAGGCAGGTGTGATAACAGCTGATACAGTAGGCAGGTGTGATAACAGCTGATACAGTAGGCAGGTGTGATAACAGCTGATACAGTAGGCAGGTGTGATAGGAGCTGATACAGTAGGCAGGTGTGATAGGAGCTGATACAGTAGGCAGGTGTGATAGGAGCTGATACAGTAGGCAGGTGTGATAGGAGCTGATACAGTAGGCAGGTGTGATAACAGCTGATACAGTAGGCAGGTGTGATAGGAGCTGATACAGTAGGCAGGTGTGATAGGAGCTGATACAGTAGGCAGGTGTGATAGGAGCTGATACAGTAGGCAGGTGTGATAACAGCTGATACAGTAGGCAGGTGTGATAGGAGCTGATACAGTAGGCAGGTGTGATAGGAGCTGATACAGTAGGCAGGTGTGATAGGGGCTGATACAGTAGGCAGGTGTGATAGGGGCTGATACAGTAGGCAGGTGTGATAGGGGCTGATACACTAGGCAGGTGTGATAGGGGCTGATACAGTAGGCAGGTGTGATAGGGGCTGATACAGTAGGCAGGTGTGATAGGAGCTGATACAGTAGGCAGGTGTGATAGGGGCTGATACAGTAGGCAGGTGTGATATGAGCTGATACAGTAGGCAGGTGTGATAGGAGCTGATACAGTAGGCAGGTGTGATAGGGGCTGATACAGTAGGCAGGTGTGATAGGAGCTGATACAGTAGGCAGGTGTGATAGGGGCTGATACAGTAGGCAGGTGTGATAGGGGCTGATACAGTAGGCAGGTGTGATAGGAGCTGATACAGTAGGCAGGTGTGATAGGGGCTGATACAGTAGGCAGGTGTGATAGGGGCTGATACAGTAGGCAGGTGTGATAGGGGCTGATACAGTAGGCAGGTGTGATAGGGGCTGACAGAGTTCTGTGCCTGCAGGTTCTGAGATCTACGCTGAGATCCCAGAAGGTAAAGAAGACCGTGGTAAGTGGCACATCTTACCTTCTTCCCCTCTGCTCTCGTCTACCCCACTCTCTTCTCCTCTCCTCTCTTTCCATCTTGTATTTGATTTTCTTCTGGTTTTCTCTTGATTTTTTTTGTCTTCTTATCATCTCCTCTCCTTCATACTTTCCTTTCCACCTTCAAAACATTATTTATGGTCTTATCAGGCTGACTAAGTCCTTGGTTAGTGTTGGTGTCTGGAATGGGAATGTAACAATTTAGCTCTTATCAGCTAGATCTTTAGTTGTGTGTGTCTACTTGTGTGTGATGCATCTGTGTGTGTGTGTGTGTGTCACAGAGAGCAGGTTCCGCCTGTCTAGAGATGACATCATTGTGGGACGCATCCTGGGGGAGGGCTTCTTTGGAGAGGTGCATGATGGGATGTATAAAAGCCCAGTAAGTCATGAACCACCCGGGTGAATTTCAATACTGTACATGACGGTTGCATCTCAATACTGTACATGACGGTTGCATCTCAATACTGTACATGACGGGTGCATCTCAACACTGTGGTACTGAAGTGGCTTAAATCTGTCTAAACCTGTCCCTTTTGTGTGTATTTGAATGTGTGTGTGTGTGTGTGTGTGTGTGTTTGTAGACAGGGGAGAGAGTTCGAGTAGCAGTGAAGACGTGTAAGGACTGTAGTGACGAGGTGAAGGAGAAGTTTCTGAGTGAGGCTGGTGAGACTGCTGTGGTGTCAAAATAGAATCCTTATTCTAAGAAAAGTCTTATTTCTAAGAAGTCAGATGTGTTAAGATAGGTACGTGTGGCTCTCCACCTATCACTATCGTTTCTTCTCAACATCTCTCTCTCTCCCTCCTCCCCTCCTTCTATCCCCACTCCCTTCCTCCTTCTCTCCCTCTCTCTCTCTCTCTCTCTCTCTCTCTCTCTCTCTCTCTCTCTCTCTCTCTCTCTCTCTCTCTCTCTCTCTCTCCCTCCCTTTCTCTCTCTCTCGCTCTCTCTTTCTCTAACTTTCTGCCTCATTCTCTCTTTCTCTTTTTCTCTGTTTCCCTCTCCCTCTCTCTCTGCTCGCTCCCTCCGTTCATCCCTTCAGTGTTGATGAAGAGTCTGGACCACCCCCACATCGTGCGCCTGATTGGGGCGATCGAAGAGGACCCTGTGTGGATCGTCATGGAGCTCTATGAATGTGGGGAGGTGAGGGGTGAAGGGTCAGATGTTGGAGGTCGGAGGTCAAGCTGGCTATTATGCCAATTTTGCTTGAAGCAAAGTTGACAGTTAAATTATATATATGTGTGTGTGTGTGTTTGTGCACCTTTTGTGTGTGTGCTTCTGTGTGTGTGCTTCTGTGTGTGTGTGTGTGTTACAGTTGGGGAACTACTTGGTTGAGAAGCAGCACAGTCTGAGCAGGGTGACTCTGGTCCTCTACAGTCTGCAGATCTGCAAAGCTCTGGCCTACCTGGAGGGCCTTAACATGGTGCACAGGTAGCACACACACACACACACTAATGCACAGACACACACACAGGGAACCACACAATGCGCACACACACACATACATACAGACACATCCACACACACACATTTTCAGTGGTAATTTCTGTATGAAAGATTTGTATGTTGCTTTGGATAAAAGTGTTTCCTAAATTAATAACATAATGTAAATAAGTGTTCGTCAGGATTGGTCAGGGTGGATGTTGACCTGTGATTGGTCGACAGAGACATAGCGGTGCGGAACGTTCTAGTGGCATCTTCTGACTGTGTGAAGTTGGGAGACTTCGGCCTGTCTCGCTACATTGAGGAGCAGGAGGAGTACTATAAAGGTATGCACACACACACACCACACACACACACACACACACACCACACACACACACATACACACACACACAGCCACACAAACACATAAACACACATTCACACATGCAGGAACAGTGCTTGTCCACAAACAACAGCCTAAACACCCTAGTGTGACAAGGGGAAGGTTTCAGTTGATCTTGTGGTGATGTCTCGAACTCAGAGTTTGTGACAGTTACCAAAATAGGTCAAAATGGTACTTGTGGACAGAGAGTATGCTTGTGTTTCCACAGTGATAGGCTAACAAGAGTGCCGGTGTGCGTGTGTGTGTCTGTGTGTTATTCTCGTCCTTCAGCGTCTGTGAGCCGATTGCCTATCAAGTGGATGGCCCCAGAGTCCATCAACTTCAGACGGTTCACCTCTGCTAGTGATGTCTGGATGTTTGGTGAGCATGCTGAGGAAGGCAGCTGACTGACTGAGCCGACTGAAGATGAATAACATTCCTTCTGTATATGTCTGTATGTGTTTGGTGTGTGTGAGATTGTGGTGTGTGTATGGGTGTGTGTGATCATGGTATGTGTGTGTGTGTGTGTGTGTGTGATCATGGTGTGTGTATGAGTGTGTGTGATCATGGCGTGTGTACGTGTCTGTGTGATCATGTTGTGTGTGTGTGTGTGTGTGCGTGTTGAATCATGATGTATATGTGTTTGATTTTGGTGTGTGTTGCAGGCGTGTGTGTGTGGGAGGTGCTGTCTGTGGGGCAGCAGCCGTTCTTCTGGCTACAGAACGGGGAGGTGATCAACCAGCTGGAGGTAGGGGTGCGTCTGCCCCAGCCCCCCCTCTGCCCCGGGGAGCTCTACTCCCTGCTGACGCAGTGCTGGAGCTATGACCCCCACACACGGCCCCGCTTCACAAAGGTGGTCTGTGAGCTCAGGTACACACTCATATTCATACACACACACATGCATACTGTACACACACACTTATGAATAGACACACATATGTCTTAGGTTAGTATAGGTTTATAAGGTTAGTATAGGTTATTATGTCTATTAGAGGTTTAGTATACTGTATTGAATATTGTATATTATTTGTATATTAGTAGGTTTACTATAGTTTAGCTTATCATAGATGTAATCTATGTTCTGTGTACTTATATGTTATGTTATGCCAGGTTGCTTTGCGTTGTCTTGTCCTAAGAATTTCAGTGCCCAGTCTGACCCTGTGTTGTTCTGTGCATCTGGCAATAAAAGACTTGAACTTGAATATATGATAACATACACATGTCCATACACACACTGCATTTATACACAGTGACATACACACACAGACCTCATGAACATCAGATATGATGTGTGATTGGACGTGTGTGTGTGTAGTGATATATACAGGAAGATGGAAAAGCAGCAGGAAGGTGACAGGATGACAGAAGCCCCCCCTAAGGTACTGCTCCAGACACACACACACACTCACACACACACACTCACACACACACACACACACACACACACACTTATACACTCACACACATCATGCCCACAAACCTGCACATATACTCACACACTATGTAATGAATAACAATCCCCTTTCTTCCTCTTTTTAGCCATCAAGGCCATCAAAGCCACCTGGTGTCCATGGGAACACTCTCCCTCCGGGCATGCGGATGGAGGTATCCCTTTTGACAGTCCTTCAACTCGAAATTTAAACCAATCAGAACCCTCCACCACACCACTTCAACCAATCAGAACCATCGACCACACTATTTCAAACAATCAGAACAGTTTACCATACCACTTTACCAACCAGAACCGTCCATTACACCGGCCCACACTGTTCACCAGGGGCAGATGAACTAGTGTATGGTTAGTCTGAGCAGAATCTGTGTTGCGACCTACATGATGTATCTCTGTATAGCTTGCTAGGCCTCCCCATCTCTCTGTGTGAGACATTTCCTGTCACAAACACGATGATTTCAGCTGCTGGTTAGGGCCTCAGCATGTGTGTGTGTGTGTGTTTGTAGAGACTAGGGTCTCTGCGTGGAAGCTCCGCTGCGCTCAATAGCTCCTCATGCGGTTGGAACACTGGTGGCTCCCTCCCACGGTCACTGCAGCGACAGATGAGCTTTGGGGTAAGCACGTTGACACAAACCATAATAACCAGAGGAAAAATGCAAAAACCAGCCTTCGATGCGTGCTTAGCAAATCAATCTTTCCTAAAGCCCTACATGCTGCCAAATGCATCATTAGTATAGTTGTTAGTATTAATTTAATTACGTTTTTGCATGTGTGTGTTTGTGTGTGTGTGTGTGTGTGTGTTTTGGAGGGAGAGGCAGATGAGAGGCAGGCGTGGGAGAGAGAGAGGGTGGAGGACACACTGCGAAGACAGAAGCAGGAAATGCAATCTGACAAGCGGTGGCTGGAGCAGGAGGAGAGGCTGCTAGTGAGAACAGACACACACTAACACACACACACATACACACACATACACACACATACACACACATACACACACACACACATACACACACACCCATACACACACACCCATACACACACATACACACACACACATACACACACCCATACACACACATACACACACACACATACACACACACCCATACACACACGCACACACTAACACACACCACACACACACAAAGACACACACTAACGAATACAGACACTCACATTGAGAAACAAATAGTAGATTCAACACCTATGTGAAGTTATTTTCCTTGCCTGAAATGTACACATACATGACAGTTAGTATTGGTATTAATTGAAAGATTTACAGTATTCTTGTTTTTATCTGCAGGATCCATCTGTTAAACCAGATTTGGAGGTTCCTATGGTATGACAGTGTGTGTGTGCGCGCATAAAGTGTTTTAAACTGCTCCGTATGTGACAGGAATAATGTTATGATAACATTAACAGTGCTGTAAAGAGTTTCTATCTTGTTTATGAATAGATTAATTAGACTTTAATACAAGGCGGACAGATTGCCTGTCCTGTGATAACACCACATCCTCCCCCATCTGTCTGTCTGTCTGTAGCTGCCAGAGAGGGAGACAGGAGGAGCAGGTGAGTGTCTGGTCAGAAGTTGTTGCTCTGTGACAGGGGGACTGTTTCATAAACAGAAGTACAGTGAAGGCTCCTCTCTGACAGCCCCCCCCCTCCTCTCTCCCTCTCTCTCTGTCTCTGTCTCTCTCTCTCTCTGTCAATTCAATTCTGTCTGTCACTCTCTCCCTATCTCTCTCTGTTTCTCTCTCTTTCTTTCTCCCTCTTCGTCCTTGCCAGGTGCTCCAGAGAAGCCTCCTAAGCCAGCAAGCCAACAGGTAACTGACCTGTACTGTGTTAGGTGGGGGAAGGGGATGACCATGTTGATGTTGGACTGACAGGTTATGGTTGCCCTACTCCAGCAGATGCCCACTGCTGAGCTGGACCGATCAGGTGACCAGGTGTACCTTGGTGTCATGGCGATGGTGAAGGACGTGGTTGAGCTGAAGAACAAAGTCAACACACTGCCGGCCTCAGAGTATCCCAACGCTGTGAAGGTTCATAGCTGTGTGTGTGTGTTTGTGTGTGTGGTTGGCCTGTTTCTTATCTTGATTTGGTCTTACGTGTGCTTCTGGTATTCTCTTTCTTCTCTTCTCTTCCTCCCTCTCTTTCTCTCTCTTTCTCTCACGCTCCCTCTCTGCCAGGCGGTGGCTTTAACTCTTCGTAGTTTGATTTGTAGTGTTGATGAGATCCTGCCATCCCTGCACAGCTCTGTAAGGACAGAGGTAGGTCATCACCACACACTCTGACACTCCTCTGTCTCTCCTCTCTCTCTCTCTCTTCTCCTCTCCTCTCTCTCCTCTCCTCTCCTCTCTTTCCTCTCTTTCTCCCCTCTCTCTCTCTTCTCCTCCCCTCTATCTTCTCCTCTCTCTCTTCTCCTCTCCTCACTCTCCTCTCTTTCTCCCCTCTCTCTCTTCTCCTCTCCTCTCTCTCTTCTCCTCTCCTCGCTCTCCTCTCTTTCTCCCCTCTCTCTCTTCTCCTCTCCTCTTTCTCTTCTCCTCTCCTCTCTTTCTCCCCTCTCTCTCTTCTCCTCTCTCTTTCTCTCCTCTCTTTCTGCTCTCACAATCCTCTTATGTCCTTGGCTTCCTAACAGTCCCTGTCTTCCCTCTTGGGTCCACATCCCTCCCCTCGCCCACCTGCCTTCCTTGAGAGCACACCTTGAAGAGACTTGAATCGGATTAAAATTGAGGATTTAAATTCATTATGAATTAAATATAATGCTCACTTAATTCTATCTCCTCCCGATCTCTCTCTCCCTGTTTTCTCTCTCTGCCTTCCACTTTCTCCCCCCCCCCCAAACACACATCCCCAGATTGAGGGCACTGAGAGACTGCTGAATAAAGACCTGGGGGAGCTGATCAGTAAGATGCGATTGGCCCAGCAGAACTCTGTGACATCACTGAAGGAGGAGTGCTGCAAGCAGATGCTTTCCGCCGCCCACACGCTGGCACTGGACTCTAAGAACCTGCTGGACGCCGTGGACCAGGCCCGGGTCAGAGCCAACCTGGCCAGACCAACGCCAGACTCACCGGGGCCAGACTCACCGAGGCCAGACTCACCAGGGCCAGACCCACCGGGGACAGACTCAGCCCAACCAAGTGCCACGGTTCTATGAATTAGAATCTCACCGCAGGATCACTGAAAATCATAAACACATAGATTTTTTTATTCATCCAAAGATGTAAAACATGTGAAGAATGTGGATCTTAAATAAGATGTTTTTTATAACTGATTTATTTTTTGAGTTCATTAAAGTGTTTTATGCTTAAGACAAGAGAGAAACAGAAGTGCTTTATCGGGTGAATAAACATGCTGTAGATGTTATCAGGTTATTTTTTGGAGGTGACAAGCTTCCTGTTCCACAAACTACTACAACTCTCGGACTGCTCTTACGTAACTTAGAACGCATACACGCACGCACACACACACACACACACACACACACACACACACAGCAGGGGCTTAGCCAGAATAATCTTTTTGGGTGGGCCTAATATGGATAGGCATCTTTTCAGTTTTTTTTACTTATTTACTTTGCGATGTGCACCCGGTGCATAATTTTTCTGAGATATTTTCGTTTTTGGGTAGGCCTTAGAACACATTGGGTAGGCCTGTGCCTACCCAGGCCTACCCGTGGCTACGCCCCTGACACACAGAGAAATGGTTTCAGAAGAAACATAACACACAGCACAAACAAACCACGTCACCTTGTGGAAATACACTGTAGTTCTTACATTCACCAGCAGGAGGAGTACTTTGTACAGATCCACTAGCAGGCAGTTGGCCTGTCTTTCAGAGCTTCCTGGCCTGTCAACAGATGGAACAGGAAATCCGAAGACCTCTGAAAATATCATCTAATTGGCCTCGATTTTCATGTCGAGTAATTACCAAGCAGGAGACAATACAGCAGGATGGTCTTCTTTCCTGTCATCTGTCCCTCTGTCTCTCCCTCTCCTCCTCTACCCTCGTCATTAGATTCGGTCATGTCTTCTCCACTCTCCTACCGTTCCCTGCTCTTCTCTAAGGTTCGTTGTGTTTCTCCCTTTCATCTTTCCTGGTTTTGTCTCCTCCCCCTGTCCTCGTGACCCACTTTTCCTACACTCTCCTCTCTCCTCTCCTGTCCCTCTTCTGTCCTTCCCTCTTCTCGCGTCCTCTCCTCCCTTCTCTCCATCTCTTATCCTTAAATGTCCTCTCCTGTTTTTTCCTCTTGTCTTCTCCTCTCCTCCTCCCGTTCTCTTCTGCTCCATCCTCTCTCCTCTCAGCTCCAGTGTTCTCGCCTCCTGGCTCAGTGACCAGAAGAGCTATTCAGGTGTCATCTGCTACTCAGGCGGGCTAATTGTTAGTAACCCCAGACGCTCAAATACTTTCCATTTCTCTCTCTCTCTTTTCTTCCTCTTTCTATTTCATATTCTATTGTATGATTCTCTATCTATGCATAGTACATATATTCTTTAAGTCTTCTTCTTTCTCACATGCATAAATATTAAATGACAATATGATAAATATTATATATATGATAAAGTATGTGCACAGACATTTAAAACCCCTCACGAAAAACACTCTATACAATGTTCCCTTCTTCTCATATGTCCAGGTTAGAGTGGAATGAAGGGTTCTAATGTTCTACGGCGCAGGGGTAAGATTCTAATGTCAGTGGAAGGTGTGATGTTCTTATGTTCTGTAGTGCATCCATCAGGTTCTAGTGTTCTCTGGAGCTATGGTAAAGTTCTCCGGTGTTCTCCGGTGCAGGGGTCGGGGTTCTAGATCATTCCGGAGAGCCACAGGGGAAGGAAGAGTCCGATGGTTCCTAGCAGACACACGATGACGAACATCCACAGGAAGATCCGATCGATCACCATGGCAACATACTTCCAGTCCTCCTTCACCTACACACATGTACACACACACACACAGGAGGACAATTAGAACTGCTAAACATGCACAGTCTGGGATATTAACTACAGAATAAAAACTGCATTCAATATCAATGGTTCATAGACTTTATGTAAATCCATATTCTATGTCTGCATAAAGCAGAACTCTTCTTCTACTAACTCTTATCTTTTCAGTTTCCCCATCTCTCCCTATCCCTTTTCCCTGTCCTTCCTCTCCCCATTCCAGTGTGAAGCAACAGGGGCCTCCACTCACAGAGAAATCTGCATCCTCTGCTCTCAAGTGCTCTGCGATGTAGGTCACCCCCTCCAGTGCTTGTAGTACGGCCGGCGACAGGGACAAGGCCATGTCCTGGATTGTACCATGTTCAGGTGAAGGGGTGTCCCAATGCAGGCTTGAGTGGAGACTGGGGGGTCTCTGGGGGTGCAGCATGGAGCTCAGAGATGACAGGCTGTGGGGGAGGTTGGTGAGGCCAGGCAGGACAGGGGAGGAAGGGGGGAAGGAGAAGGAGGGAGTCAGCCTCCCCCTCACCCCTAACCCTACATCAGTGTCCGAGTCACCATGGACATCCACATCCGCTTCCCGGTAACTACGTCGTACCACGCCCACTTCGTCCCTGTAACCGTGGCGACACACATCCTCGTGTCCTCGGAGATCGACGTCGGACTCCCGCGTGAGCCAGGTGTGCGTGGTGGAGCGGGAGGCGCCGTGGGAGGCGCCGTGGGAGGCGCCGTGGGAGGCGCCGTGGGAGGGGCCGGCGCTCCCGAGGGGGAGGAGTTTGGCGACCAGGCTCCGCCTCCGCATATCGGGCGGCGGGCGCCTCATGCACAGCCAGCGCGGCACCAGAGACAGGAAGAGGGTGCGGACCCAGCGGGGCATGGTGTGGGTGGAGGGCGAGCGGTGGTGCACGTTCAGGACGAAGACGGTGATGACGATGCTGAGGGTGACGAAGATCATGGTGAAGAGGAGGTACTCTCCGATGAGGGGGATGACCAGCGAGGTGGACGGGATGATCTCGGTGATCAGGAGGAGGAACACGGTGAGGGAGAGGAGGACGGAGATGCACAGGGTGATCTTCTCCCCGCAGTCGGAGGGCAGGTAGAAGACCAGCACGGTGAGGCAGGAGATGAGCAGGCAGGGGATGATGAGGTTGATGGTGTAGAACAGGGGGAGTCTCCGGATCATGAAGAAGTAGGTGATGTCCGGGTAGATCTCGTGGCAGCAGTCGTACTTCTTGGTGTTGTACGTTCCCACGGCATTAACGATGGCCCACTCGCCACTCTCCCAGTAGTTCTGAGCAGAACAGAGGACATGTTAGAGAGAATGTGTGTGTGTGTCGTAAGAATCGTAAGAACAATAGTATGTCGGTGTGTGAGGGGGTGTTACTGTGTGTGTGTGTGTGTTTGTGTGTGTGTATCCACCTTCAAATCGACCGCATCCTCGTTGGGCTCTAGGTCTATCTTGGCTCTGTCGTAGGTCCAGGAGCCAAACTTCATCTTGCAGTTCTGCTGGTCGAAGGGGAAGAAGGTGACATCGATGCAGCAGGAGGACTTGTAGATGGCGGGAGGAACCCAGACGACCCAGCCAGTGTGGAACAGGTGGGCCTTGGTCATGTGAGTCACGGCAAAATCTCCATCAGCACTAAAACAAGTTCAAGATCCCAGTTTATGAATCTACAATCTACAAACACAGGTACATTGAAGTTTTCTGGTCCTGAATATCTCTACAGTTTCCTAGCTGTCTAACCTAAGTCCTACATGGTGGTTTAAACCTGAATTCTAAATAAATATATCGGTCTCCTCTGTGATCTTGTAATGTCCGTGAACAGTCTACATAAATCCACATGAGAGTTAGACTGGTGTTAGATGCAGGGAGATAGACGTTAACTTCCATCAAGGATTCTAGTCAATGTAGGAAAAGATTAGACTGCAATTTTAGGTGAAGGGTGTCGTACAAGCCAAAGTAGTGAATTTAGCCCAAGAACTGTTCATTAAAGGAACACTGGATTAAATATGAATGAATTGTGATGATGACATACCTTTGATGCATGGGGTTTTTAAACACATACACACACGCTCTCTCTCTCTCTCTCTCTCTCTCTCTCACACACACACACACACACACACACACACACATACCACACACAAAGGCCTGCTAGCTAGATCTGATGCAAGAGAGCAAGTGCCATATAAAAGTACTGATTCTGTGTGTGTGTGTGTGTGTGTGTGTGTGTGTGTGTGTTGGTGTTTGGAGGAGCCATAGATATCACACTCAGAACACACTTGACTGGAATGTGAAGTTCTCTCACACAGCCTCCTGGTTGCTGACTTCATTTCATTTACATTTAGCAGACGCTCTTATCCAGAGCGACTTACAGTAAGTACAGGGACATTCCCCCGAGGCAAGTAGGGTGAAGTGCCTTGCCCAAGGACACAACGTCATTTGGTTGGCATAGCCGGGAATCGAACTAGAAACCTTCTGATTACTAGCCCGATTCCCTCACCGCTCAGCCATCTGACCCCCCCACCTGACTGACTTGAGTAGTTGATTCCATAAAAAAATCTCACAGGTCCCTTCTGCGCATGTGTGCGTCTGTGAATGTGTGTGCGAGTGTGTGTGTGTGCATGTGTGAATGCATACGTACGTGCGTGCGCACGTCACTCACTTGTTGTAAAGGACAATGTCTGGTATCCATATGAGCTCTGAGGGAACTCTTATGGACGTTACATTGTCATAGTCTGACGGACGCCATCTCAGCTTGTAGTCATTCCACTCCTGGACACACACACACATACATGCACGCACGCACACGTGAGGTTAATGCCATTTACAGTAACACAACACTATACAGTAACAAAACATCCCATAATACAAAATGTGTTGAGTTGTGTCCAGCCTACCTGTTTCAGCCACACGTTAGTGGTCATCATCTGGTTCTTCTCATCCTGAAAAACATTTGGTACATCTTCTTTCCAATATGTTACAGCCACTGTGTGTGTGTTTGTGTGTGTGTGTGTCTGTATGTGTCCATGTGTGTGAGTCTACACATGTGTGTGTGAGGTGTACCCTCACCACGTCGATAAGCTGGGCGATGGAGAGGCCAAACTTGACAATTACCACATCGGAGGTGTTCTCGATCGGGCGGGACCACTTGTTGTAGCCAATGAACAGCCTCTTGAAGAGCTTATCCTCCGCATGGGCATGAGTCCACTCATCACTGAGCACTGACACACACACACACAGTATACACACAGATGCCTTAATCAGAGGCTGCCTCTTGATAGAAGTATGATATCCCATATGATTTTGATCCAGGATCAGGCTGTTCTAGATGATGAAGGAGAAGACTGGAGGGGGGGGGGGGGGGGGGGGGCTCAGATCTGAGAGATGTGCCCACAGAAGGCTCCAAAAGGCTTAGCCTGTCAAGCCCTCCCTCCTGGGAACTTTTGTGGTGATGGTTCCCTGAAGCAGAGTTAAACCCACACATCTGTGTGTGTGTGTGTCTGTGTATGTGTGTGTGTGTGTCTGATACGCCAGAGGATAAGTGTCACCAATGGCCAAGATCTGAGTCGCAATGAACCGCATCCAGACAATCAAAGTGCCTCCGGAGCCCAAAATAATTTTTGCCCGCAGGATTAAGGAGCGACATAGCGCTAAACCTCTCTGACTGGTCATCCCGTTAGATACCCTGTCCCCCAGGGCAAGGTCTCGCCATCACCTGCACCTCCCAGTTACATCATCTCGTTCTATACTTGGACTGTGTTGATTTCAAAGCTTTTCTACAGTGAGTTTGTGTATTCTCTTTGCACTTGCCAAATGTGGACTTTTAATGAACCCTCTACCCATAATAAATTAAAAAACACTTACCACAGTTGATCAGAATCAAGCTGAAAATGGTTGTCGTCATCAAAGATATGTGAGCAATTTTCAGTTCCATATTATATATACGAACCTGCAGTCAACCTATGGATAACTAAACTAACTAAACACTCACTCCATATAGTCACACAAAAGATAGAGTTTGGCATTTTCAAGGCGTCACCTTCTGGATCTCGCTCCTCACCTGACCGTGTCTCTGTACACCGTGATCAAAAAGCCAACCGCAACTGTTTTGCAAGGTGCACATAAACCGACAGCCAGCCTGGGAACCGGTGAGACGGACTCACTCGCCTCTCTCGCGGGGGCGGGGCATGGCTGAATAACAAGATTTCTCAAATAAAGTTAAATTAAAATAGATACGTCATCTACAATACATACAGGTTACAAGCAGAATTAAATTATTTAAACACATTTAACATAGTGTATATATAGGCTACATTAATAGAGTGCAATAGGAACATCTATAAAACAAACAAAAAAACCAGTGACCGATATGAAATAGGCCTAAAGACTGCTAAATGTAGAACTACAAGGCTGCAAGGAACATGTGTACTTGATGAGAACACTTGGCTGTCTAGTCCGGGGTGTGTAAACCTATAATAGTATGATGTCAGATCTGGAAAGTAAGCCCGGAGAGCAAGATACTTCTGGAGACTATAAGATGAAGGGAAAAGGGAACTATATCCTCCAAAATCACACCCACCCCTGCCGCACTCTATCGCACTTCCCCCCTCTCTCCCACCTTTGTTCCCCTTTCTCTCTCTCTCTCTCTCTCTCTCTCTCTCTCTCTCTCTCTCTCTCTCTCTCTCTCTCTCTCTCTCTCTCTTCTCTCAACCTCAGCATCCCCTTTCGCTATTGCGCTCTCATTTCCCACACCACACGCGCTGCGCGCACACACACGCACGTACTGCGGTCCAAGGATGATTGAAGTCCATTTAAATGTTCACTTAAAAGCCGGGCGGGACTGCGCACGTGGAAATGTGCCAACAAGACAAGTTCAAAAGAGATGATGATTTCATTTGAGGTTTTCCCCTGTACCTACATTTTCATTACTTGGATTTGGGTGACACACAAGCACGTTTTCGTGCTCACATACACGCAGGCACTGTTCATTTAGGCCACACAGTCAGATTAAAGCTGACTGCGAGGGAACGGGAGATAAAAAAGTTTTTTCTCTGATAGAAGCCAGGTTCATTCCTCTGCAGTAGCAAGAAGCAGGCCTTCCATAGCATTCAAACGAGGTTTATTTTTAAGGCAGCCTGATTCACGGGCAGGTTATACAGCTCAGCCTCGGTTGTAAAGTCCTCTTCTAACTCATTACCGTTCCCTACTCCACCGAGGTTGGTCAACAACGACATAAACTCTTCCAACAATTATTTATCTACTCAAGGGCAAAGGCCACGTGAATGGTAATAAATTCAGTTTGAATAAACTGTTGGGAAATATGGGTGTCACCAATTTACTGCGATCCGCTCATGTAACAGTCTGGATTGTCCAATGTCCATAGGATTGTGTCAGGTCGCTTGTGTGTGTATAATCCGGGTTAGGGGGCGTTACCAGGGAGAGCATGTAAATACGTTATGTTGAAAGTTTTTGCACGGCTCGAAGAGTGCATTTGGTGAAGCGGTCAATTGTCAATGCAAGGCTGTCCGCGATTTGTCACAATGGCTGGATGCAAAGTGGTATTGTTTAACCAGTGGGGGGTTGTTTTGACTCCGAGTCCGGATTTGGCTTTCCACAAGTATGAAGATTCCCATCAACTTCCGAGGTTAGTTGCAGTATTAAATTATCATGATAGAATTTGCATTCTTCGCTGGGGACACGGGGTTAGCATAAGTAACGAATTATTTGCAACGTTGAAAACCTTGAATTGGTTACATTATAGCCAAACAACTTATTAAAACTTTATTTCAGAGGGTTTCTGGGAAAGGTCGCTTCACGTGACGGAAGTGCTATGGTCCGGGCAGAAAACGCGAAGCTGACATTATCTAAAGTAAGAATGACATGGTTCAGCTTTTTATACTCTTTAAGAAGACCATGGGTGCCCGAGCATATACCTATGTAAACTGCCTAACATTAAAGTAGAGGAACGTTGATCTTCAAAGCAGAAAATTCAGTTTGGGACTCCTGTGGGCGCACGTGCGTTTGTGTGCGTGTGTGCATGCTTGTGCGTGTGCGCAGATGATTCCAGAGTTCGATGCGGAGTGTGTGAAGGAGGCCGGGGATCAGGGCGTGGCTCTACCAGGAGGTTTCTCAGTGAGAGGGCTATTTGATGAACTCAGAGAGACACTGACCATCAACACGCCTGTACTGCACACTGCTGATACGCTCCGCCAGCATGGTAACACACACACACACATGTGGCCTCAGTCACACAGACATGCACAAGCACACACCCACTGCTATGTAACCAAAAACTCTGACACACACTCAAACACAAGGTGCGTTCGACTTCATGCAGCACCGGCGTCGCCTGCAGCCGCCTGCAGCCGCCTGCAGCCGCCTGCAGCCGCCTGCAGCCGCCTGCAGCCGCCTGCAGCCGCCTGCAGCCGCCTGCAGCCGCCTGCAGCCGCCTGCAGCCGCCTGCAGCCGCCTGCAGCCGCCTGCAGCCGCCTGCAGCCGCCTGCAGCCGCCTGCAGCCCGTTTGACTTGAAGCAGCCAATGGCATTCTCAACCTCAAGGCACCGCCCACCGGTGCTGCATGAAGTCGAACACACCTATTGATAAGCACACAATGATTTGTTCCAAAACTCACAAAATCCTGTTGGTGTCTTCCAGGGGTGTTGACGGGTGTGTTAGCCAATCAGTGGGTGGATGATTGTGCATCTGGAAGTAACCTCGCCAGAGCCCTGTCACTGATTGGTGGACATTTTGATCTGCTGCAGCAGTCCTGTCGCTGCGGCTTCAGGGTACCTGAGCCCTCCATGTTTACCTCCGCTCTGCAAGTTCTAGATGTCCAACCATCACAGGTAATACACACACACACATATTTGCAGTGCAGGTGTGTGCAGTGCAAACCTTGCACACACACACACACACACACATGTTAGGATGACTTAAGTGTGCAATATGCCTCTGTCAGCAGCATGCATCCCATAATATCATTACACAACAACATGAATGACTGGGGCTTCTCTAGAGGATAGATGATAACATTTGATCAAGTTTGCAGTGAATCCAGATGCCATTCTCTCTTTACTACTATAGGCAGGTTTGAGTCTCTATGGATATCCAGAGGATTGTATCCAACTCCACTAGAAGATAACACACTTGTTTGCTGTTTTGCCTGATGATCTCTCCTGCCCTAGACTGTGGTTATGGAGTTAGCATGCCATTGTAAACAGTTTGTGTGTGTGTGTGTGTGTGTGTGTGTTGGGTGAGGAAGGGAAAGGGGACCCTTCCGTTTCTGAAAATGTTTTCAAAATGCAGTGTTCAGCAGTTCAGAACAACACAGGGTCAGACTGGACTGAAATTCTTAGGACAAGACAACGCAAAGCAACTTGGCATAACATAACATAAGTACACAGAACATAGATTACATATATGATAAGAAAAAATATAGTAAACCTCCTAATATACAATAATATACAATATTCAATACAGTATATTAAACCTCTAAATACACATAATAACCTATACTAACCTTATAAACCTATACTAACCTAAGACAAGTGAAGTACAATAGTGCAATATTACTGATAGTGCAACCAGTAGCTGAAAGTGACAGCATATCTGATTGGTGTGTGTGTGGGTTGATTACTTTCAGTTTCAGACACTTTCTTTGTCCTTGGTTAATCAAACTGTCTGTCATCTTTTCAGGCTCTGTGGTTGGTTAGTTAACATGCCTGTCTGGGTTTCAGGCCGTGTGGGTGGATGAGGATGAGGAGGGTGTGAAGGCAGCAGAGGGAGTTGGGATGAAAGCTGTCCTGGTGAAGGACCTGGCCGGAGCTCTGAAGCAGCTGTCTGACTTCACAGGAGTTCAGGTAGAGCACGGCCTCACCTACTGCAGCACAGTGTACCACTACTACTACAGTGGACAGACACCGGTTAGGTATTAATCAAGCAGAGTCAATGTGTGTTTCTGTTGTAGGTTTTCACTGAGGATAACCTCCCAGCTAGCTGCCATCCTGAACAGGTTTCTCATGGATACGTAACCATCAAGGTAATATTATTCTCAAGAAATGACGTTACCACCCAAATTCAGTGGTGAACTGGATATGTAATCCCCCACCTCTCTCTCTTTCTATCTCTCGCTCTCTCTCTCTCTCTCTCTCTCTCTGTCTCTCTCTCACTCACACACTTTATTTCTCACTCTCTCCCACTCTTTCTTTCTGTCACACTTTATCTCTCTTTATTTCCTTCTATCTCATCTTTCTTTCACTCACTCACTCACACACACACACACACTTCCTGTCTCTCTCCAGCCAGGGGTACAGATCCATTATGTGGAGAAGGGAGTGGGTCCTCCAGTGCTGTTGTTTCATGGCTTTCCTGAGAGCTGGTACTCCTGGAGGTACCAGGTATGCATATAAACACACACACACACACACACAGTCACTCATGCACAAATGCATGGCTGTATCTCCCATGTGGTGATGTGTGTATCACCAGCATAGTAATGTGTGTGTGTGTGTGTTTCAGGTCCCAGCTCTGGCAGATGCAGGGTTCAGGGTGTTGGCTCTGGACATGAAGGGCTACGGAGCCTCCTCAGCTCCCCCAGGTTAGACTGACTGAGTGTGTGTGTCTCTGTGTGTGTGTCTCTGTGTGTTTGCATGTGTGACTGTGTGTGTGTCCACAACAGTATGCATGTTTGTGACGGTAAACATGTCAACCACTTCCTTCTCAGTTTTGATTATTTCACTTCTCCGGTGTTGAGCAAGGAAACTTCAACCGTCTAACCAGCTTCCTCTTCCTCATCTGTGTTCCTGTCTACCTTCTCATTCTCATCAAGAACGAAAAGAACAATGAGAAGAATGTCTTCGAATGATATTGTGTGATATTGCTCAGGGGTAAATTGTCAGAAGATTGTGTGTGAAGCACTTTTCCTCAAATGACAATGACATGTACATGTTACCATGTACTGTAACATCTGGGGTCTGTTAGCATGTCTTCTCAGTGTTACATATGAGTTATATCATATGTATTCTATGAACTTATATGTATAATTGGTTTCCTTTAAAGAAATTGCTTAGATTACTTAGTTAGATGTAATCATTTTGATCAGAAGTTATGAGTATTCTGAACTTTGGGAGTTTACAGTGTAGAGCACTAGTAAATGCTACCCCTTTTGATTCTGTTTCTCTGCAGACATAAAGGAGTATTCTCAGGAAGAGCTGTGCAAGGTAACCCACACACAGGCACACACACACATACACAAGAAACCGGGCCTGTTAGTAGAAGGCAGCTTATACCAGGATTCCAGTACAATGCAAACACGTGCTCACACACATCCAATCAGTCACTCAGACAGAAGCATGATTGGTTAATATGTATGTTGTCGTCTCCCATAGGATCTGGTGGTCTTTCTGGATAAGATGGTGAGTCTTCTTCTCTGGTCTTGGAGAACTACAGAATAGAGCTAATACAGTCCCAGCAATCAGCAATGAGCTCTCCATCTCATTTTCTCTGCCTCTTTCCTCCCTCTCTCTCTCCTCCCTCTCTCTCTCCTCCCTCTCTCTCCTCCCTCTCTCTCTCCTCCCTCTCTCTCTCTTCCCTCTCTCTCATCCGTCTGTTTTTCATCCCCGTCTGGCCCTGTATCCAGGGTATTCCCCAGGTGACCCTGGTTGGTCATGATTGGGGTGGGTCTCTGGTCTGGAGCATGGCACAGTGCCACCCTGAGAGAGTCCGGTATGTCACACCACACACACACACACACACACACACACACACACACACACACACACACACACACTGTCTCACACCTACACTATTCATACAAACCCAATCTGTGTGCTTGTGAGCTTTTTGTATGTATTCATCAGTGTGTGTGTGTGTGTTTGTGTGTGTATGTACAGGGCGGTAGCATCTCTGAACACTCCACTGTTTCCTGTGGACCCTGCTAGCCCTCCCATGGAGAGGTTGAAGGCTATGCCCATATTTGACTACCAGATCTACTTCCAGACCCCTGTGAGTATGTGTTGAGGTGGGAAAGATTGTTGCTCTTATCTCCATGTGGTTATGTTATTTTGTGTGTGCGCGCATGTGTGTGTCACAGGGAGTTGCAGAGGCAGAGTTAGAGAAAGATTTAGAACGGACATTTAAGATCTTCTTCTTCGGGAGTAGGGATAAGGTAAGTCAAAGTACTGTGGTGGAAATTACATTTATGTCTCAAGAAACGTGAGACTATTGTCTTCGGACAAAAAGTGAAAGCAGAAGCCAGTTCTTTTCCATTTTAACTATGTTGTGTCATTTGCACAATCACCACACACACACACACACACCCTTACACACCTACAAACCAGTGTGGTTGTTTCTCCCTATCCAGACCGGTGGTGGTGGGCTCAGCACTGCTGGGGTTTGTGCCAGAGGTAAGCCAGGAAGTAAACCTACAGTAGTATTTTGATTGGATGGCATGGATTTAGGTCTCTACCTATCAACTCCTGCCAGCCTATCTCAGTTGGTTATTGATAGTAGACAGCTGTGTATTACGTGTGTGTGTGTGTGTGTGTGTAGGAGGTCTGTTTGTGGGGGTTCCAGAAGAGGTTCCCAGGAGTTCCATCCTCTCTGAGGATGCTCTGCAGTTCTATGTCACAGAGTATAAGAAGAATGGTTTCCGGTATGCACACACACACACACACACACATTGACTGCCTGGTTTTCAGGGACATGGAGCTGAATCTGGTGTTGTTCTGCTTTCCCAGCGGTCCGTTGAACTGGTACCGTAACGTGGAGAAGAACTGGGCCTGGTTGTGTTCTCGTCCCCGGACCCAGGTACTGTATACCCAGCAGCTCACCACCTCACCACTACTACCAGGTTGAGAAATACAACACAAAACAATTGAGTGCAGTCAATATGTAGGGGTAATCACCAACTCAGATGTATGTGCATCTGTGTTTTAGCTGCTGATGCCGGCTCTGATGGTGACCACAGGGAAAGATCCGGTTCTTCTGCCTGTGTTCTCGAAGGGCATGGAGAACATGGTGAGAACACACACAAACACGCAGACACACATACAAAGTACATGTCAATAATACATAATAATGTTATTCCTTTATCTGTAAGATTCCCAATTTGACTAGAGGGCACATTGAAGAGTGTGGACACTGGACACAGATAGAGAAGTAAGTGTGTATGTGTGAGTGTGCTTGTGAGTTTGTATGTTATTACAACTTCCGAAAAGGAAAGCTGGACAATTGCTATTCCCTCTCATTTAACCTTTTATACCTTACCCTTCATTAGGAGTTGAGTACAGAGTTTATTGATTGACAGTGAATCAAAGATACAGTGTCGTAAGTGTTGTATGACTAAAGTGTGTGTGTGTGTGTGTGTGTCCAGACCAGCTCAGCTGAACAAGATCTTGATCTCCTGGCTTCAGGACACTCTGGGGAAGACTGGCATCACCATGACGCCCAGACTGTGAACAAGAGAGAGAGAGAGAAATGTATTGATGATACATTGAGAGGGGGAGTGTGAATTAGGGTATGGTGAAAACAGTGTTGAGAATGACAGGGAAGGAGAATGTGCGTGCATGCACTCACAGTAACACATAAAAAAAACATGCAAGCACGCACAGTCACACACAATACACATACAAACACACCGCTTGTATTACAGTATTATCAATCTGTCTTTGAATTGTTATCAACATGGTGTTTTTGTCTTTCAATAAGACCTCAGAGTATTACAACATAGAAGTATTTCATCGATTTTTAAACTGTACTGAGAAAATTGTCACGTTTTCAATTCTCACTAACATGACAGTATAGTTTACCTTTATATTTATAATACCTTTTATGAATGTCTGTTTGCTTCAACTGTCTGCTCTGTTTAATAAAGCTGTACCAGACTGATTACGCTGATTATCTCTGGTCAGGAGACACATGGGGGAAGGTGGGAGGGGGAGAAAGAGCGAGCTTAGAAAAGGCATGTGTGGCTTCCGTCTGAGAAGGAGACAAAGGGAGAGGGGGACGGGTGGACAAGGAGAGAAGTGAAGGAGGGAAAGAGTGGGTGATGATTTAGACAGGGTCTGAGCAACAGCCCCTCTCCTCTCCCACTCATTGTCACCTCCCTCTCCCTTCCCTCTCTCTGTTTCTCTTTCTTGGTCTATGTCTCTTTCTCTTCCCCTCTCTATCTCTGTCCCCCTTTCGATTTCCTCCTCTATGGACCACAGACCCTAACACTGCCCCTAACCCCATTAGCCTAGCAGCCAGGCTGCTGATTAGCATATTCATTATGGGGCAATTAATATATTCCTACTCTTTATTTATAAGTCGAAGAGCAAAAATGGAGCTGTAAGAAGATCCTTCAGCCATATTTGAACACAAGACTCCTCAAACAGTAGCCCACATCCTTAACCACTGAGCTATCACAGATCATAACTATCTCCACTCAACATTTAAATTTGACATTGAACTAGTTGTAACAACCTGCATAGTTGGGGTGTCAGAAAACCAGAAGAAAGCAGGGCTCCCCTGTCAGCTCACTGGGTTAGTGTGCATGCTCATTCAGACATGCTGGGACAGTACCGCAACAGCCTGGGTTCGAATCCAAATTTTTAATTGTTTATTTTAACTTAAAAGTTACATTGTGGTCATGTGAGATGTGCGACTTCACCTTCACAGTTTCATAAATATCGTCTCTCTCCTCTCTGCCAAACGCTTGTTAATCTCAAGAAGATTCTCTTTAGTTTAGTTTGGTTAGAAACAGAGTGCGAATTATACAATGATAATCGGGGCAGTCAACTTCTTCTCTAGGGCGTAAAGTCATATTTACGATTACAGGTAAGAACGATTTATAAATGTATTGACCCCCCCCCCCCGACCTGTTGTTTTTACCCCTTTTAGGGGGTCCAAGTCTTGAGTGATCAGGCATAAAGATGTTTATCCCTGTCTCACTGTACTACAGCTGAAGAGGAAGAGAATGGGGATTATAAAAATGGGACCCTAATATTAAATATCAGCTTGCTCGAGTGGAATTCAAACACTTAGTCAGTGAATCTATTAGGGATTTAATCTTCCTCTTCATATATTCATATTCCAACACAATAGAAGAGACTTTAGTGAGAAAATGCTTTTTGTCAATCACATTTATTTATTGTGCTTCATATTTTCAATTCCCAGAAGACACAAACAACAAAATAATTATTTTTTTCAACGCTTGTTCTTTATATTTTTATGACAAAATAATAATAAAATAGTATCCTGACAACTGATTTACCTAAAATAAAAATAAAAACGTTATTGCAAGTAGACATAATGTTGGTTCATTGGCCTGACTACAGATCATACACTGTATGTACATGTGACTATAAGGTTCCAAATTTGAACAAAAGGCTAAGAGGGATGGCTCTATTAAATCAGTAGCCAAAAAAAGATTGCAATGAAAGTGTGTGTGTGTTCAGAACAGTAATGTTTAAGGGAAAGCTGGGTGGAGTTTAATTGTCAGTATGAAGGTTTATCACTCTGCTCATGAGGGTCAGAACTGTCTCTGCTCATGTCTATTGAGCGACAAAGGGAGAGAGAGACACACAGAGAGAGAGACAGAGACGGAAAAAGAGGGAGGCTGGGAGAGAGGGACAGAGACAAAGAGGAAAAGATGATTGACCCTAGTGGAGAAATTGCCTACATAAAGCTGTGTATAAGTGTAAACTGCACAGTTTATAAATCACATTCCAACTGTCTTTTATTCACTGCTCACGTTTCACCATGAATCTATTTAGATGAACAGGTGATAACAGGTGAAATGAGTGAAATACATTCTGACATTCATTGTATCTTAAATATCAGCAGAGTGTTTCTGCTGCCACCTGCTGGCTATAGGATAGTACTGCAGAATTGGGCATCACTGGTGTTACAGCTTATTCTTCCTAAACAGGTCCTTCCATGCTGGCATGATGTGTTTGTAGACTCTTTCAATCTAAAAACGATGACAATACATCAGTGCATTTACTGTAGACACACTGGAACACCATCTCGTCAAGGTGTTTACATTAACACTGATATGTGTAGTGAACACGCACTTCTTCTAATATGTCTGATTCTGCCCCCCCCCGCGTACTCCTATTATCTGTGTATGGTATTTATAATACAGAAGTGCCCGTTCCACACCCACCTGTTCAGACTTCTTGACTCCGTATCTCAGGAGGGTGGCCTGGTGCTCGCTGTTGTGAAACAGGATGTCGAAGGTGATCTCCTTGCCCAGTAGGTCGTCGATGGCGGGCTTCACCACGGTGTGGTAGTCCCTGGCAGGCAGGGCCCCGTCCAGCATGTTGTTCACCTGGGACACAAGCACAACACCAGGCTCACTGGGGCTCGGGGAGAGGGGCATGTATGGGGTGGTTAGCGTTAGCTAGCCACGCTGTGTAAGCAAGGAGCTGCAGATCGCTAGTATAGACTGTGCTAATGTGTCAGTGTGTGTTGGTGTACCTTGTATTTGCATCCCACCACCTCCAAAGGGTCCAGTTTGACCTCTGACCTCATGGCTCGTCCAAACATCAGCATCTTTGCATCGGAGTCTACAACATACACACAAAATAAAGTTGGACCTTGACGATTAGACAGTAAAACCAAAATGACAGCAGTTGACTGTATAGTATATTTGATGTAATTGTGTAAATGGACACACACACACTCCTGATTGAAATTCTCAGCCTCTCTCTCTCTCACACACACACACACCTCTGCACGTGAGATGAGCCACGTAGGGAACACCATCTCTTTCTCCATAATAAATTCCAAAGTGGGAGAAGTACTTATTCCTGCGATACTCCACAATGTCCCCAGGGAAAATCTTAGGATGGACGTTCTTCTAACATCACAGATAAAACATCAAATGAACTTCCATGGTTCCTGTCAGGTCCTAGTTCACTCATCTCTGGTTTCTCTCTGTAGTATCCGCATGCTTATTATCTTGAGTGTATGTTAAAGTGCCGAAATAAAATGTCTCATCCTACAATATTATCATTGATCATAAATACCATCTTACCTGTCCCATGACTGCCTGATTGGACAGCTCCTCTTTCACCACAGCTGATCACGTTCCCATCCACATACACACACACTAGTGTGATGAGCTGAGGTCTATAAAGTGGTTTATCAAACACACACATTTTCAGGCTATTTTACATATTGAGTTTAGTGATGCTAGACAATGTAACTATAGCAATATTAACGGCTGACTAACCAGCCCCACCTCTCTGTTCCTGCTAGGAAACACCTGGCTATCACACCCTCTGACACACACACACATTTAAATTAAAGGTCTTTATTTAAAAGACAAAGGCACCATGTTCAGTACACAGAAGTCATAAACCCAACAGAGGTCCTTTAATAAGGGCTTCACTTAGGATCCATCCTCATCATCGTCATGACTACAGTAGGGTACAAAAGACTGAGACCACCAGTCACATACTTCCATTTTTGTTTTCATAAAAAATGCTAACTCCAAAATATATTTAAAAAAGTTAAACCTTTTATGAATATCTTTATATTTGGTTCATGTGTTACTTTTGCCCTAATGGCAGCGTGCATGGACTCCATAAGTTTGTGCAAAACCTGATGACCCATGTTATTCTAGCATGATTTGACAATGTTCCAAAGAGCTTAACTGTTCAATGTGGTCTCAGACCCTGTGGCCCCAGCTGTACCTGACAGACCCAACCTGAACACAGCCTCTCCATATAACCTGCCTTCTGGATACATTCACTATCGCACAATTAAACCTGAGAGAGATAGAGGCCGATCCTGTTCTACCACTAAGCAGGACCGGGGAGCTAGACTGGAGGACTGAGGAGCAGAAAATAAATCATGTGCAGCCTTACATGGCAATGTCTGAATTTCCTCTTTGTGGGTTAGGGTTTGAATCACAGAGAGAGAAGTGGTTGATCCTGCATGTTTGATTTCAGCCATGTTTGTAACAGACAAGGCTCACAACATTGTCACTGCAAGGGCCTTTCAGATCAGGGACATTCTAGAACACGCTCAACAACATCTGTCCGTGGATCTCTGTGGTCCCCTACTTATCTCTGAGAAAACATTGATCAAATCATCACACACAATTACAAAATATATATCATTTTCAGCATCTGTTGAAAAAATAAATGCTTATAATGCCTATAAATTCAACAATGAGATTATTTGTTAGTAAGCTAAGTGGTACATATCCCGACACACAATTCAAGCTGTGAAATCTCAAGCAACATAATTTCCAAACATTTAATTCATCAAAAACATCTTGACAGTATTTGAGAAGAAAAAAAACAGACCTCTCTCTTTCTCACACACACACACACACACACACAGCTTTTCTAATGCCATTGGTACAGTGCAGCACCTAGCCTCCAGCTCACACACCTCTGGAGGCACCTGAGTTCAGCTCTACCTGCTACTGGGTTGAGTAGGCAGGGGTCACCAGTGTAACTACACACACACACACACACACACACACACACACAGACACACACACACACACGTCTACATGTCCCCCTCCCCCTGACTGTGTCCATCCACCTGGGTGTCAGTGACCCAGCTCTGCCCATCGTGCTTGTCCCAGCTGTCTGTGTTGTGGCCGTGCTTCCTCTGGTGCCGCTTGTAGTTGTCCCAGTGGCCCGTGGTGTAGCTGCACTCGGCGCAGGAGTAGGGCTTCTCCCCCGTGTGGCGGAGCATGTGGCGCTTCAGGTTCACACTCTGGTTGCAGGAGTAGCCGCACACGCCGCAGTGGAAGGGCTTGGCGCCCGAGTGGATGCGCTCGTGCCGCCGCAGGTTGGCCAGGTTGCCGCAGGCGTAGTTGCAGGACGGGCACTGGTACGGCTTCTCGCCCGTGTGCACGCGCAGGTGGCGCTTCAGGTTGTCCAAGTGGGCGGAGGCGAAGGGGCAGTGAGGGCAGCTGTGGGGCTTCTCCCCGCTGTGGGTGTGCGCGTGGCGGGCCAGGTGGTTGGGGTAGTGGGACAGGAAGGGGCAGGAGGGGCAGCGGTACAGCTTGGTGCCCCCGCGCCGGTGCCTGGGGCTGGGGTCCGGGCTGCAGGAGGCTGGCTCTTTGGAATGGAGCTCCATGGAGCAGCTGCGGCACACCTCGGCATCCCCTTCGCCCTCGCCCTCTCCTTCCAGGGCCAGGCCGCAGGCCCGGCAGCACAGGGGGAAGAGGAGGTCCGGGAGGGGGGCTGAGGGGGAGCCGATCCCCCCCAGAGTCTGGAGGAAGCTGGCCCCCTCGCTCACACGTAGAGTCAAGTCTGAAACTACCGCTTCTGAGAGACAGGAAAGTGGCCCACACATCATCAGTAATATTAAACAGTTTGTCATTCTAGGAACCTCACATAGACAAACGTGTGCGCACACACATGCACACACAGAGTGAAGTGGACCCGTCCCCATGAACATACTTTGCGTCAATAAGCACTCAACCATACGCAAGTTCACATTACTTCCTCTTTTCAGAAGTTTGGGAAGTTTTTTTCTTCTCAGTCCTTCCTTTTTTTCTGTACTATGTACAAAAGGTTGCAACATTTATATAAACAAGGAACTATTACTTCATGGCAATAATTACTAATTTTAAGATGAGAAGACATCAGAAATCATTGTTTGTGAACATGTGTGAGAAATGTTGTCCCATGTCGTTTGTGACTAAGTATGTTATGTGAGGTTTTACTTCTGTGTGTGTGTGTGTGTGTGTGTTTGTGTGTGTGTGTGTGTGTGTGTGTGTGCGCACATAGCCTACCTTCATCCCTCTCCCCGCGGCTGTTTTTCCGCCTGCCTCGTCTCTTCTCCTTCTCTCTGCGCTGCGGCCTTTCCTGCGTGTGCATGCGCTGGTGCCTCCGCAGGTTTCCTAGGGAACTGCAGGCGTAGCTGCAGAGGTGGCAGCAGTAGGGCTTCTCTCCGGTGTGCGTGCGGGCGTGCCTCTGCAGGTTCACCCTCTGGGC
Organism: Osmerus mordax; assembly: GCF_038355195.1. Lineage (NCBI taxonomy): Eukaryota > Metazoa > Chordata > Actinopteri > Osmeriformes > Osmeridae > Osmerus > Osmerus mordax. The sequence continues at coordinate 4,382,179 of NC_090071.1, forward strand.
CGAGGCGTACGGACACACGGGGCAGCGGTACGGCTTCTCGCCGTCGTGCGTCCTCATGTGACGCTTCAGGTGGTTGGAGTAGCGCGACGTGAAGTTGCACAGGGCGCACGAGTACAGCTTAGAGACCACGCCCACTCCGTCTTTGCCCCTCCTCCTCCTCCTCCTGGCCGTCCTTCCACCTGATTGGCCGGCCGAGTTAGACTCCTCTTCCTCCTCCTCCTGGGAGTTTTCCCGGGCAGTGTGAGATTCTGATTGGACGCCCTCCTCGCACGCCAGGCAGTAGAGTCCTGACCCCAGGTCCAGCGCTGTCCCGAGCTCTAGGCTGGAACCCAGGGGCGTATCTCCCAGCAGTTGGCCACACCCCCTGCAGGAGAGGAATGCTGGGAAAGAGGAGTCATCCGGGGCTGATGGGTCGTCCTCAACGCTCAGAGAAAATACAGCCATCCCTGAGCAGACAGACAGACAGCAGTGAATACTTCTGTGTGTATGTGCCTGCATGCGTGTGTGAGTGCGTGTTAGTATGTTCATCCATGGGTGTGTGTGTGTTGCTCACTGACCTGAGTCTCTGTCCAGTCCCATGATCTCAGAGTCTCCGAACTCCAGCTCTCCGCTGAGGAGGAAGTCGCTCTCCAGGACCAGGCAGCTGGGATCACAGACCACAGCCCCATCCTCACACTCCACTGCAGAGACAGAGAGACACACACTGCTTATTAGAGGCTTACACACACACACACACACACACACACACACACACACACACAGGATGGTGGAGGGATGACAAGGAGAGAACGGAAAAGGAAGAGCTGGAAGAGAGGTGGAGATTAAAGAAAGGATGTAGCAGAGAGTAAATAGGGGAGGAGAGGAAATGGATGAGGCGGGGGAGGGAGGGAGGGACGGAGGGAGAGAAAGTGGATGAATGGGCGAGAGGAGAAAAGGTGTAAGTAAAGGAGGGAGTGGTGGAGGAAAGGTGAAAGGGAGGTGAGGTCAGGCAGGAGGGTCAGCTGTGGCCCTGATCAGAGGAAGTGGATGCAGGAAGCAGAGAGGATAAAGAAAGGAAGTGGGTGTCAAACTGAGACAGAGCTCTCAGGATGAGATAACACCAGCATGCACACACACACACACACACACAAAGAGAGGAAGAGTAGAAGAGGATGATATGGCACGTACACACGCAGACGTGTGCTTAACAAGGAAAAAAAATACAGTTGAAGACAATGGCTTGAAACAGACACACACACACACACAAAAACGGAAACCTTAGCTATGACATAAAGCCCTGCTAGAAGGCTTAAGGTCTGGATATTTAGGATAATATTCTATATGACTGACACTATAGTTAAACTTGTCAAAATAGTTACACATCTCAAAATAGTTATGTCAACACAAAACCGGCAGCAATGAAGTTGTAGTTACGAAGCACGGCTTCACTGACTCGGAACTGTAGTTCGAGGTGGCTCGCACATTTGACAAGATCGGCACGTTAGTTCCAATACGCTTTCAATTAGATATAGACCTATATCAAAGTTCACTACTTACATTTCACCGGCTGTGGATTTGACTGTTTTCTTCTTGGCATCCTTCCTTCTTTCTTTTGTCTGCCTCGTACTCACACGGACTCGGTCACTCGCACGCTTTGGGCGACTCCGTTGTCAGCTCATTCCACCGACACTGTCATCTTCCTCTTCCTCCTACAGCGGATAACAAGGCTATCAGTTGTGTGTCATCGCATCATGTCATTGTTTAGCCAGACTGGTTAGCTTAAGGGCTAACGTGCTACCTTCAGTCAGTTAACTAGGCTACTGTAGCTTTACTTAGAACTAAATACACACATTGAGGTACTTAGATGACAACTGTAGTCAATCGTTTAAACGAATCCATCGACAAGTGTTTGGGTAGCTACATAACGTTAGCTATGGACAATGGGCTTGTCAATAGTTATCTTTCCGTTCTACATGGCATTAGCTAATGGCGTTCCTACAACTGCTTAACAACAGTTAGCACTAGCTAGCTAGCTAACATTAGCTAGCTTAGGTGGATATAGACAGCGCTAACCTGCTAACGTTAGTAAGGAATTAATCAGGGAAATGACTAACTGGCAAACGTTAACCATAGAGCTAACGTTAATGTGTCAAAACACATCTAAATCTACAGTACTACGTAGCCAAATATATACTCACCAACTCGTGAAATATAAACAGCTATATCTGGTGAATATAAGTGACTTTCAAGAGAGTCCCTCTTTTGTGTACACACGCACACCGCTGGCGGCTGCTTGTTTCCTGGAGTGACGTCTTTGTGCTCTCTCGATCTTGGGTGTTGTAGTTTACAAACCACAACCCTTTCAGACCGTAACAAGCGCTATCAAACTTCTCCTTTGATAACATTTGTTTTTCACGAGTGAATTATGAAAAAAATCACGAACACACAAGCAGAGAAGAGCTTTTAGCCGTGTATTTCACACTTTGCAAATTTCTAAAAACTATAGCTATTTTAGATTAACTATTCAAAATATTTAGATTTCTGACCAGCTAACAATCTGAGTTAGTCATGAATTAGTGGTGTGTAAAACAACATGAGTGAAATTGAATCGACATTATTACAAGATACTGTATCATGCTTGCTGGTTTGCAAGCTACAAAGGAGCTGCTGTTGATGATGACACACACATAGAATCATTCACTGACTTATTGCCTCCCACAATCTTTCAAACATTCATTCACATACAGTTCCACGTGACTTTGATGTTGTATACTTCTATAACAATATGTTCAATTGATTTTATACATGTAGGTATTATTACTAAGGAAAAACAGCAAGAAAAGCACAGAGAGAATCCTGGTTAATTTTCCTGTTGTCCTGACATGAACGCCTGCTGTTGGACCTCCTAGTCTTTAGGGGCAGTAGAGAGTCTCATTAAGTCTCACATCATACACAGTGTCTCAGCTTAGTAAACATCTGCAACCAAAGTCCAGACAAACAGATCTCCTAGTCTCTCATTAGTCACTTTCTCCAGGTGAGGGTGTGGTTTGTGGTTGCCGTGTCTACACGCCTGGTAGCTCCACCCACCCACTCTGTATGGTTGTTAGGATGACGCAACACCTGCAGTCTCCATCACACTCTGACGATGCTGATGGAACAGGAGGTTCTGTGGAACTGAAAGAAAAACAAGAAGGGAAGAGGGTCAGGTTAGATGGCATGTGGACTGGTATGTAGTCTGGCTAAGAAAACGGTGTGTGTGTTTGTACATTCATTTGTGTCTGTCTGTGTTCCTGTCTGCATGTGTGAATGTGCATGAGTGTGTGTGTATGCACATGCGTGTGCTGATTTGGGGATTTTGGCACCTTGCCACTCTGTACCCCTCCATTGTGGTAAAGTGGCGTGCTCTGAGAAGAGGCCACCCCCTCTTTGTAGTAGGATGGCGCGGTCTGGGCGGAGGGTCGTTTGGGTTTGTCCTTACTGCTGCTCGAGTCGTTGTCTTTGATGATGTCATACTGCCGGCAGAACAGCACTATCACCGCTGGAAAATAGAACGAAATTAGACCGGAAGTTGGACTGCACACACACACACACACACACACACACAGATATAGACACACATATACCTGCCCACAACAGCAAGACAGTGGTAATGATGAGAAGCTCTCCAGTCTGTAGGTGATGGGTCAGGTCCAGACCTTCCATGGTGGGGTCATCTGGGGGTCAGAAGAGGCAGGACTGAGTGTGTGTTTAGATCGTTACAAATTGATTGATCCCTGAAGGAAAATTATAATGTTACAGCAGCAGGGACAAAAAGAGAGATTGTCTCCTGAATGATTACGTACAATTACAATACACCCTAACCTTAAATTGAACCATATTTCAGTAGTTTGTGTGTGTGTATGTGTGTGTGTGTGTGTGTGTGCGTACCATGGTCCAGGACTCCGGACGGATAGTGATCCGTCTTCTCCAGGGTTCTGAAGTGGACAGTTTTGCTGGGCTGGCTGTCTCCCTGCAAACCAACTGACTGGAGCTGTAGGATAAGGTCACAGGTCACAACATGACCCTACCCTTCTACAGGGCACAACATGACCCTGAACCACACACAGCACACCTTTCCCCTTTGAACCCGTACCCAGGAGACGTGCCCTGACCTATGTCAGCTCTTGTGCACCGTTCTCTAGCAGTGTGTTAGTGTAACAGATGTGGTCTTGCAAGCTCCGTCAGAGGTATCGGGCAATCGTCCTGCACTGGGTTCGAACTTACCACCTCTGGCTTCCCAAGCGCCACCACTACCAACTACGCTAACGAAAAGCTAGCAATTTCGTTGACGCGGGTGGCCTGTTACATACCTGAGGAGTGAGTTTCACCAATACACATCAGCTACATTAGCACTCACCTGGACACTGTAGTGTATGTCTTCATCCAGATCCCACAACACGCACGATCGACTGGACGTGTTCACCTCTCGGATGGTGCGCTGCATCAGCCCATCCTGCCTCTGCACACACACACACACACAGACACGTGTCTCGAAACGTCCACTTCAACACACATCTGACGGTTAATTTCATTCAGTGTACGTACATCAACCACGCACACTCAGATGTCACCTGAAATCATGCCTGCACACACCAGTCCTCAATCACTGCACACACACACACACACCTGCTGGCAAATGGCATAGCCAATCACGTCGTCTCCCTGTGGCACACTCCAGGTGATGGTGGCAGAGTTGGCTCTCAGTTGGCTCACAGACACGTTGACTGGCGCTGCCGGCACCGCTGGAATCACAAGCATTCATTACATGAAGTCAATGTAGAAGACTTTACACTCACTGCAAATCTTCACATCATATCCTCACGAGACCCAGAAAAAAATGCTTAAAAAACATTTTCATTGTACATAATATAATATAATTATGTATATTATATAATATAAATAGTATATGTATGTACATAGTATTAAGTAAGTTAAGTAAGATAAGTCAATGTTAATATGAAGCTGTAATTGTATTATTGAGGTGCTAACTACATATACATTTACAACAGATATGTTTTTGACATGGTGAAACAAGTCTCAGAGTATACAGAGAACCTTTGGTTCAGAATTGCTACAGCTTCTCTCTTTCCTGTTCTCTGGGTTGACATTCACACACTCTGAAGGTGAGAGGTACACATACACACATACTGTATGTACACACACACACACACACACACAGAGACTAATTTGCATTCTCTCCAAGCTCAAGATGTGGAGAAAAAGATCAACTGTATTGTACAATAATGAAGCAGACTGATTGTCTTTGTGGTTTATCTTTGCATCAGAGGGGGACCCCAACACACACACACAAACCTACCTGCACCTTTTAACACACACACATGCACCCACACAGACATACACACACACCCTTGTACATCTCCCCACACATATTCAAAAACACTCACCCACTTTGTTGCACACACAAACATACAGGCACACACAGAACCAAACACTGATTACAGGGGTAATAAGAGATAGTTTGCGTCTGGCTGTACCTAAGAAGAAGATGTGTTCAAATAATCAATAACACTATCTGTCACTAATCAATCAATCTGACCCTCTTTTCCCATTTGTGTGGGCGTGTGTATGAGACAGCAAGGGATAAAGATAGAAACACTGATAGATCGAGATGAAGTGGGAGAGAGAAATACAGAGACAGTGATTGAGAGCGAGGGAGTAAGAGAGAGAGAGAAAGAGAGATAGATAGATTGAGGAGGAGGGGCTGTTTAAATGTTGGTGTGTAATGTATGCCAAGACATGCTCCAAATTCTGTGTCTCTGTCAATGTCAGTATCAGCATAATGTAATGGGCAGCAATATCACACAGGGCACAACCCTCTCATCCAAATGGACTGGCCTTACGGTAATAGACTTCTGCCCAGCAATACATTTAGATTACATAAACTGATTGCAAAAACAAGAGAGAGGGAGGAGTGAGAGGGGGTTAGAGTGAAAGAGAGGAGTGGGAAAAAGAGAGAGCAGGGGAGATAGTGAGAGAGAGAGGGGCGAGGGAGAAAGAGAGAGAGAGAGGGGCGAGGGAGAATGAGAGAGAGAGAGAGAGAGAGAGAGAGGGGGGGGGGGCATGAAAAAGAAGGGAAGACAGAGAGAGATCAATGAATGAGTGAAAAGATTAAATGAAACGAGAGAAGGGTAGAAAGAGAGAGAAACTAAGTTCAGAATCACTTTTGAATCCTGGTGCTGACTGAAAAATAGACTGATATACCCTGGCACAGAGCACACACACACGCATAGCTCTGTACAATGCTGCAGAGACAAATATTGGCTCCATTTATAAAAACACTTCATAACACTGATGTAACGAGATGAATCAAGTGAAGTAAACAACAACAATAACACTAACAAGCTGCTGTTTTTTCAATGGTGCTTGTCATACTGATGCCTCAGCCTGTCAGGGTAATGTATGGCCAGCTCAGGCTAGCTGAGCTCAGAATCAGCTAAATCATAGCCATGGTAACAGACAGAGACAGAGTCATCTTGTTAATGCTCTCCACCACTCTCTTTGAATAAGTGTGTTTGTGTGTGTGCTTGTATAGCACACTGATTTAATTTGTGAGTACTGCTTATGCACAAATATACACACACATTTTGTACATATTGAAATACCTTCCAGGAACAGGAGGCATGTTTTTTTTTTTAGGTTCAGCATATTCTTATAGGTGGATCATTAAAATCTCACATGCATGTAGTACTTTAGACAAACAGAAAGAGAGGGGGAGTGAGAGACACAGCAAGAAAGATAGATGAGAGATATACTGTTTATAAAAAGACAGAGACAAAGACCAAAATACAATGATATGGAGAAATGTAGATAATTGGATTTGTTTGACTATTTAGATGTAAGAGAGAGAGAGAGAGAGAGAGAGAGAGAGAGAGAGAGAGAGAGAGAGAGAGAGAGAGACAGAGACAGAGACAGAGATGGATAAGGAGACAAAAGAAAAATAAAGAAAATGAGATATAGGAAGATGTGGAGAGATGGAAGCAGAGAGAAAGGAGAGAGAGATACAGAGAGACTTACTTGCCACCACCATCTGTGGTCCATGCCAGCCGGAGAGGGATAGGAAGACAAGAGCGAAATTCAGAGGTGTTGCGACAGATGACATGTCTCTTGATCCTTCTCTGATTTCCTCACGGATGAAACGACCCCCTATCGCTTACCCTATTTATCTCCCTCTCACCCTCTCTCTTTCTTCTTCTTTCTTTATCTCTTCCACTCTCTTTTTATCTTTCGCTCTCTTTCGATCTTTCTCTACCTCTTTCTCGCTAGGGCAAAAGTGCCTGGCTGTCTTCACCGTCTTCACTGCATAAGACGTCTTCATCAATTTTTTACAAAAAGAACAGATGGTGCGTCTCTTGTTCTGCTTTGGGCCAAACTCCTTAGCAGTTGTTCACTGATGTTTCTTAGGGGGTCAACATTAACATGCCACGGAGGTGCTGGTGTGGGATGAACATAACACCGCAAGCAATGCGAGCTAAACAAATAAATTAAAATAGTAGCCTAAAGAATTCTAACGGTGCGGATTGCGGTTCAGCTTCTATCCCACCTTCCCAGATGTCGCTCTCGATGAACATTCATGAGGCCCCCGTGAAGCTAACAGGTGCTATTCCTACATTCAAACAATCCATGCATCAAATCCCGTTTAGGGAAGTAGAGATTTCGAAGCTTCTTCAGTCTTAAGTGTTTGATCATCAATAGGCTCAAAAACAAAAAGACGTTAGAGGGAGCTGTGGTTGCGAGCTTTTCAGCACCGCAGACAACGCTGGAGCGGCAGTCCGGCTTGGACGGTCATCAATTCGAATCACCAAATTGAATGATGTCCTTTTTACATGGTCCGATTTGGAGCCCGAGCCATCCAAGGACACACCAGATCCGCAGGCGCGTCAGGATCTTTCTCGTCTGCGCGCGCTTTTGTTGTGTCAGTCTGCTCCCGCCGCACCTTACGGAGTAGTGCCGTAGGCACAGCGGTGTCCTTCATAAGCGCCCTGTTATCACGTACCCCATCTGGCACATATACTGACACATTTTCTTACACTAGGGCGAGCGCGCAGACCCACAGGTGGGCGGTACCTCGAGAAGCCTGCATTCGCTCAGAACATATTCGTCCGCGCAAGCGTGAAAAAGTAAAGGAACGGAAATAGCCTGTCTTATCGCCTGATGTGTTGATGTGTTTTGTGTGTGTGTGTGTGTGTGTGTGTGTGTGTGTGTCTTTGAATGAGTTTATCTGTGCGCGTGCATGCTTTCAGTCATTTGAGTTGTGCGTGTGTTGTTATATAGCCTAGATAAACTGCTGACTGGTCTCAAAGGTCATTTAGTAGAATACAGCACTTAGCAGTAAAAGATAAAGAACACGTTTAAATCAGTTTTCTGTTTAATCTGTTTAAATGGATTTAGGTCGAAGTAGCTCTTAGACAGTATTGATACAGAAAGAGAGAGCGAGAGAGAGGAAAAAGAAGGGGAGAGAAGGAGAAAATTGAGACAGTATTTCCTGTTTGGAAGATCCACCATCTCGGGACTGAAGACTTCATTTCCTTCGAGCGAGAACTCCCACCAGCAAGAGACACACACACACACACACACACACACACACACACACACACACACACACATCATTTGCATTTAGTCATTTACATCATCAATACTAACACATGCAAACACACATGCACATCAACACACACACATACAGAAATACACACATACACCAATACACACACGCATACACCCACAACGTACTTTCAAGATGTCAGATATGTGGGAGGTGAGTTCCAGGAGTATCTTCTACAGGTGTCCTTCTACCTTGTGTGTGATGGTATCTGAGGTGATGTGCAGAAACAGAGCAGCTGCTCCTCAGTATCACCATGGGAGATTAAACAATTAAGATTGTGACCTGTACTTGACACATCAGTGTAAGGAACTGTACAACATCACCATCCTCATCAATTCCACAATCCTTTGTTGTCAGTTGTCAGATTACGAGCCTCGGCTTCCTGTTTCGGAGAAGTCCAACCCCCTGACGTGTGACATCGACAGAGCGACGCCCAATCAGATCGTCAAGCTGCTGGAAGCGTGCGATGCCCAGATGTTTCAGGAGGAGACGGGATCAGTGTACCAGGTCAGGTCAGGGGTCATGGGTCGGATATGGTTCAGATGTCTACACCTGATCTTCAACAAGGCTTGTGTGTGTGTCTGCGTTTGTGTGTGTTTGCTTTGCAGAGGTTCTTCAGTAATAGTATCATCCAGACAATGTTGGAGGTATCCAAACAGGTGGAGATCATTCTGAAGGTAAAAGAGACTTCCTCACACACATACACACACAAACACACACATACATACATACATACACACGCACACACACACACACACACACACACACACACACACACACACACACACACACACACACACACACAAGTTACGTAATATCTCTAACTATTGTCAGGACCCAGAGGACAGTATTGTAGTTCTAAGTGGCTGTGGGACCTCAGGTCGACTAGCCTACCTTCTGGCGGTGAGTAAACAACATCAATAATATTTGTTCACATGCATGCAATACATATTAGTAATGGAGGGCAGTTGCTGAGTGTCTCCATAGTGAGGTGTGTTGTTGTTGTCAGACTTGTTTTAACAGAGCCCTGAGAGAGCAGAATCAGGAGCCTCAGTACTGCTACATCATAGCTGGAGGAGACAGGTGAGTCCTCAGAACTGCTGCATCATAGCTGGAGGAGACAGGTGAGTCCTCAGAAATGCTGCATCATAGCTGGAGGAGATCCCAGTGGTCGGATTGTGTGTTGTCTCAGTTCTGTGCTGAATTGTGCCCAGTGTTCATCATACATCCCTCTGTAAACAATCCCTCTCTCTCTCTCTCTCTCTCTCTCTCTCTCTCTCTCTCTCTCTCTCTCTCTCTCTCTCTCTCTCTCTCTCTCTCTCTCTCTCTCTCTGTCTCTCTCTCTCTCTCTCTCTCTCTTTCTTTCTTTCTTTCTTTCTTTCTTTCTCTCTCTCTCTCTCTCTCTCTCTCTCTCTCTCTCTCTCTCTCTCTCTCTCTCTCTCTCTCTCTCTCTCTCTCTCTCTCTCTCTCTCTCTCTCTCTCTCTCTCTCTCTCGACAGAGCTCTTCTCACCTCTCAGGAGGCCCCAGAGGACAACCCTGAAGTGGGCATGCTCAGTCTGATGAAGGTCAGGCATTACAAAAAGGGGGTGGGGTCAGCTAAAATAGGGGTCAAGCTGGAAGTGTCAATGCATTACACTCTGCAGAAGTTTGTGTGGGTCAGTGTATATGTTATAACACCTTTTTTCTGCACATCTTCAGCTCTGTGAGGGGAAGAGGCATGTCTTGTTCATCGGCATTTCCTGTGGCCTCTCTGTAGGTTATCCCGCCTTCTCTTTTGCCCGCCATCCAATCAGAAGCCCTCTCTCCCTAACAACCAATCGCATGAGGCAGAGATCTTTATCCTTTCAACAGAGCCCCCTAAACTATACATAAGCTACTCATTGTGTTAGCGATAGAACACGTAGGCTTGCTCCATCAGTATAATGTTGACAAATGTTTATCCACTGAGCAGCACCAGTCTGTCTCTGAGTGTCTTGGTTTGGCAGGCTCCTTTCGTGGTGGGCCAGCTGGACTTCTGCCTGCAGCAGCCTGACGTCTACATTCCGGTTCTGGTCGGTTTCAACCCAGTCTGCCAAGCCAGGTCCATACTGACTGCTTACAGAACGTGCAGAAGCTAACAATTACTATTTTCAATCAGTTTGTGTTCCTCTGTGCCTGAGTTTGTATTTGTGTGTGTGTGGAGGAATGAGCCTATGCCAGGGAGCTCTCTCACCTTCAAGGGTGTGGCTCAGAGGATGCAGGACCTCCAGGGAGGTCAAAGGGCATTCATCCTAAATCCTGCCGTCGGGGTAAGACAACAATCTGAGAACAACAAGCTGTATGGAAATATGTTTTTTTTACGTGTATAAGTGTATGTGTGTTTGTGCATGTGTGCGTGTTTGTGTTTTTATCATTCATGTATGTGTTCGTATTTGTGCGTGTTGTTCTCATTTGTGAGTGTGTGTGTGTTGTTATTGTGTGTGTGTGTGTGTGTGTCAGCCCGAGGCCATCAGTGGCTCCTCCAGGATGAAAGGAGGCAGTGCCACCAAGATCCTGCTGGAGACCATCCTCTCTGCTGCACACAGAGCTGTGTACTCACACACACCCATCACACGCAGGTGTGTACTCACACACACATTCATCACACACAGGTGTGTACTCACACACACACCCATCACACACAGGTGTGTACTCACACACACATTCATCACACACAGGTGTGTACTCACACACACACCCATCACACACAGGTGTGTACTCACACACACATTCATCACACACAGGTGTGTACTCACACACACATTCATCACACACAGGTGTGTACTCACACACACATTCATCACACACAGGTGTGTACTCTCACACACACCCATCACACACAGGTGTGTACTCACACACACACACACCCATCACACACAGGTGAGCTCTCAGAGATACACTGCTCAGCAAACCATTTCATGTTGTTGCCCTTAGAATGGGTACGCAATGTGAGTATATGTGTGTATATATGTATACACACACATGTGTGTGTTGGACAGTGGTGTGACAGAGCATCTGAGAAGGTACCAGAAGAGTGTGGAGTTGACGTACAGCCACAGTGAGGACATCGCTTCACTACTGCAGAGTGCAGGGCTCAGGTAGGAATCTTACCTGCTGCTAATCTGAGTTGCTGCTGGTTTTTTTACTGGTCTTGTTACTGAGCGTGAGAGTGTGTGTTCCAGTCTGCAGTGTGCTGGGCGTGTGTGTTACCTGGGCTGGGGATCCCTGGCTATGATGGGGCTCATCGACGCCAGTGAGTGTATCCCCACGTTTGGAGCAGGTGAGAATCCACAATACACACACACACCCACAAACAAGCTCAGGCAGCAACACAGGTATTTTGGCCTCCGTAAAACCCTTTGCGTTGATGACATTGTATTTTACAGTAATCAGTATCACCAGATCGTTTAGTGTGTAGTTCCCGTAACAAAGCATGTGCCTGTGGTATGTGTGGCATGTGACCGTGGGGTATGTGTTTGTGTGTCAGACTATGATGACATCAGAGGCTTCCTCAGTGGAGGGTACGAAGACATGGGGAACACCGAGGGACCCCTGTCCTCGCTGGTACAGATCAACTCAGACCTTGACAACTGTGGAGCTGTGTGTGTCTTTGCGTCTGATTTCAATGTTTGTGTGTGCATGAGTGTTTTATCGCTATGTGTGTGTATGTGTGTGTGTTATTTCCGTGTGTGTGTGTTTGTCTGTGTGTGTGTGTTCCGGTGAAGGGTCCTCAGTTCTGCATCTCCCACAAGGACTTTGTCCGTCTGGTTCTTCCCACACTGACTGATCAGGACACGGTGGTGCTGCTCTGCTCACACAGTGGTGAGACACAACCTCATCCCCGCCTTCATCCACACCCTCCCCAGCATCATCCACATGCTCCCTAATCCGAGTTTATACCTGAGTGACTGAGTCTGTTGTTGTTTCACAGATGATGCTGTTGGCGTGGAAACAATGGCAGGCAGAGTGAGAGGCAGGACATCAAGTCTGCACGTTCTCTACCATGGACAGGAGAATGGCACTGTGCCTGTAAGTCTGCGTGTGTGTGTGTGTGTCTGTGTGTGTGTGTGTGTGTGTGTGTGTGTGTGTGTGTGTGTGTGTGTGTGAAGAGAGAGAAAGAACGAGACAGAGAGAGAGAGAAAGTATTAGAAAGTATTAGTAAAATACGTATTAGAGCTACTATTCAATTATTAGAACTAATTATTTAGTTGTTTGTTTTACTAATGTTTTGTCAGTGTGCCCCCTAGTGGAGCCCAGTGAGAACAGTGTTTGTACTTGACTTCTCAGGACAACCTCAGTAGCCTGTGTTCCTCCACACTTCACATCCGCTGGCCAGGGTCTTCCTGTGGCAGCAGCCTACACATGGTAGACCACACACACACACATACTGACCACGTGTCATGTTTCCACACATACTCACCGTTCTGCAAGGCATTCTTTTTTACCTCCTACTCATTTTCACTTGCTCTCTGCTTTACTTATCTCTCTTCTCTGTTCATCATACATCCCTCTGTAAACAATCTCTCTCTCTCTCTCTCTCTCTCTCTCTCTCTCTCTCTCTCTCTCTCTCTCTCTCTCTCTCTCTCTCTCTCTCTCTCTCTCTCTCTCTCTCTCTCTCTCTCTCTCTCTCTCTCTCTCTCTCTCTCTCTCTCTCTCTCTCTCTCTCTCTCTCTCTCTCTCTCTCTCTTAGCAGTGGGAGCTTTCCACAAAACTTGTGCTAAATGCTGTCAGTACAGGAGCTCACATTCTGAGGGGAAAGGTCTACAGGAACCTAATGATCGACCTGCAGGTGTCCAACAGCAAACTTTACCACAGAGCCATTCAGCTGCTGCAGGTATACACACACACACACACAAACGCACGCACACCACAAACAGGCGCTGAGGTGTGTCTCATTTCTATAGAAGCTGTCTGGTTGTCCAGAGTGCCAGTGTGAGACAGCTCTGTGGAAGGCTCTGTATGACACAGAAGATCTCCCCACCCACATTCTCTCGGCCTCACTCACCACACACACGCTCACAGCCAGCCGCAGGAGCAAGGTAACCTACCACTGGGCTGCTACCTACCCACCTACCTATCTACCCACCTTCCCATCTACATCACTACCTGTCTACATCCATCCTTTTCTACCAGCTACCTTCCCATCTACCTATACTATTCATGTGCCTCCCTGCTTACCTGCCTACCAACCTATACCTCACTACCTACTTTCCTATCTCCTTATCTTCCTACCTACCTACCTACCTACTTACCGGTACATACCTACCTACCTACTTAACGGTACCTACATACCTACATACCAACCAACTTCCCTACCTACCTGCCTTCTACATACCAACCTACATACCCCCCATGCCCCCCTCACTCTGTAGGTAGTCCCTCTGGCCTTGGTTTGTCTTCTGACTGGTTGTTCCCTGACGGAAGCCAAGTCCCACCTGGATTCCCGGCCAGTGTTGCGTGAGGCTGTGGAGGTGTGCCAGGCATCCTCACCTTTCGGCAAGCCATGACGTCAGGAACAAGGAAGTGAAGATCCAACTGGCTTCTTGTTTACCCTTGTTGAACCCAAAATAAAGAAACGAAAACAAAATAAAAACAATGACTATGAAAAAAAACATAATAATTTTGGCACGTGTGTGTGTCTTTGTTTGTGTGTTGATGTGTGTGTGTTAGCTTATGTGTGGGTGTGCCTGTCAGTGTGTGTGTTTGTATGTGTTTGTGTGTGTATGTGAGTGTAGGATGCAAGCCAAATTCTACTGGAAGACAATGAAAACAAGTTGGGCAACTGGCATCCCGGAGACAGGAGGTAGGGCCCTGTGCAGATATGGGAGGGGTTTATTCTAAGTTTAAAAGTTCTGATGATATTTTCTGACTCACACACAAAGCCATGCTCCAGGGCCTAGTAGTCACGGTGGGTTGGTTTCTGTACCAAGATATGGACCATTCTTAACAGCTGGACAGGACAGGACTACCATCCTTCAGCAGACCGCTAAGGAAGCATGTGTGGGAATTGACAAACAGACAGTCAGACTGGCAGGCAGGCAGAAACACAGGCGGACAAACTGCTCAGAAAACATGTTTTGATTCTAACAGACAAACCAATTGACTGACGGAAAGACACAGACAGGCAGTCAGACAGGGATACAGACATGTGGGCAGACAGATAGACAGACAGGCAGGCAACAAAAGGAAAAGCAGGCAGGCAGACATGGGTAACATGGGTAACTCCATCCGCTGCCCAGAGCTCTGCCCCAAACCGGACTCAACACAAGTCTTCACCTCACTGCATGACTACCCCTGTCGCACCCTCGGAGACTTGACCCTGCGTAAGGGAGACAAGCTGGAGGTGATCGCTGAGACGACTCACTGGTTATACGTCCGTAGGACCAGGGAGGAGGGACACACGGAGAAGCAGAGTGGTGATGAGGCCAATATCCCTGACCCGGAGCAGGGATACGTCCCTCGGATTTTTGTCAGACCTCTACACAGTTTGGAAGCACAACCGTGAGTGTGTGTTTGGGTTAGTCTATTAGTGTGTGTGTTCTTATGTTCAGGACAGTCTATTACTGTAGTGTGTGTGCATCTGTGCTCAGATAATTTATCTGTGCGTGTGTTTGTGTTCAGGAGAGTCTATTAGTGGGCGTGATTTGAGGACAAAAAGTTTGAAGGTTTTAGAAGTGATGCCACACGTTGCCATTGTCACAGTGGAGGTATTGCTGGAATGCTGCTACGTGTTCTGTTTTTATCAGTAAGAGAACAACAATGTGTGTGTGTTTGTGTGTCCCTGTGTGTGTGTGTCCCTGTGTGTGTGTGTGTGTGTGTAGTTGGTATTTTGAAAGTGTAACCACCCGTCTGGAGGCTAAGCGCTGTCTTCTAAGACCTGAGAACTCCGAGGGGGCCTTTCTTGTGTCAAAGAGGCGGGACAACCATAAATATTTCCTGTCAGGTGAAAGAAAAACACTCCAGCTACCAATCCAGTCACACTGAGACACCACAAAGTCCCTTCACAAGGAACAATTTTACTTTCTAGCTTTTTAAGGGTTCTTCTATTGTAGCTGAAGGAGAATGTTGTAAAATATGTTTTAAGAACACTTTTTAGGTTCCAGATAAAGTAAATTACAAATAATATACTAATACATTATAACATAACATTATAGGAATCTATAATCTGTGTGTGCCTCTGCAGTGAAAAGTGGAACGGTGGCCAGACACTACAAAATCCAGGAAGGAGAGGGTGGAATGTACTTCCTGGTTAAGAGGAAAAAGTTCCAGAATATAATAGAACTGGTAAAATCCTATTCTAGAGACCCTGATGGACTCTGCTGCCGACTAGAACAGCCCTGCATACAGGTTGGTGGACATTTAAACTCTGGACCATAGCCACAATCATAGTCTAACTCAAAGCCCATGTTACTGTTACTAAGCGTGGCTATCCTTCCTCCTTGGCTTATTTTTTTCAAACTCGAGCTTGAGGAAAGGCTGGAAGTTCAGTGTGCTTTGTCTAAAATTGGACGTTATTTAATAATGTTTCCCATTGCAGGTTTAAATCATTGTTAGCTGACATTAAGATGGCCTTTTGTCTCACCCCCCTCTTTTGCAGTTGGACTGTCCCACGGTGGCCACTCTCTCCTATGAGGAGCAGTGGGAGGTGGAGCGTACCACTCTAATGTGGGTCGATCGCCTGGGCAGTGGGGAGTTTGGGGAGGTGTGGAGTGGACTCTGGAACACTACCACTCCTGTGGCTATAAAACAGTTTAAAGGTATGGTACCATGTGTATGTGTGTGGGTAAAAATGTGTGTATGTGTGTTTTATTCTGGGAAAAAACTGTGTTTTCCGCCTCTCCCCTATACTCTCTTCAAGCGTAATTTTTTTTCTCAAGCTTCCTCTCAGTCTCACACCTCCACTCTGTATCTTCTTTCTTCCTACATGGGTCCCCTGTGTGTGTGTGTGTGTGTGTGTGTGTGTGTGTGTGTGTGTGTGTGTGTGTGTGTGTGTGTGTGTGTGTGTGTGTGTGTGTGTGTGTGTGTGTGTGTGTGTGTGTGTGTGTGTGTGTGTGTGTGTGTGTGTAGAACTCAGTGAAGATATCCTGAGAGAGATTGAGATCATGAAGGGGCTTCATCATAAGCGGTTGCTAAGGCTGTACGGGGTCGTTACCACGGGAGAACCTGTTTGTATCATCACAGAGCTGATGATAAATGGAAGCCTGAGCAAGTTCCTCAAAGGTAAAACACACACACACCAACCCCCCAACCCCCCCCCCCCCCTCCCATACACACACAGGATTTTGTGGGATTCTGAGGAAAATATGTGTTTGTATTACTGGCATCACTGAAATGTAACATAACTCTGTCCAGTTTGTGAATGGTGAATGATAATGACCAGAAACTTGGCATCTGTTATATCCAGAGCACAGACAGATTGGAGACATCCCCTTCACCCTCATGCTGGACTTCGCTGTTCAGGTACAGAACATCTCCTCGCGCTCCCTCTCCAACACACAGCGTTAGACCCTTCATGGCTCTTCCAGTGTCTTGTTTTGAGATGGAGGAGGAGTGGAAGCTCTTGAGGGAATCATAGATTGGGGTGACATTCAGTTCGCCTTGTGTAACTCAGTCAAACAGAATCTTAACACTGAAAAGAGGATTTATTGTTGTGTGTTGTGTTCAAGAGAACTCATCTAGGTATTTACATCACTCTCCGTTTCAAGTTGCTCACGACACCTACGCTGTCTATCCCTCTCTCTCCCTTCTCTCACCCTCCTCCTTTTCCTTCTCCTATTCCACCTCTGCTCTCCTCTACGCCTCTTCTCCGCTCCCTTTTTTCCTCCTCCTATTCTCTCCATCCTCTTCCATCCTCCTCATCCTCTGGTGTCCAGGTCTCAGAGGGCATGGAATATCTGGAAACCAAAAAGATAGTTCACAGAGACTTGAGAGCAGATAACATTCTGCTGACCGAGATGCTAAGCTGCAAGATCGCTGATTTTGGTCTATCTCAGTTCACTTTCGCTGGGGACGAGAAGGTTTTCAAAGGTAAGCCTTGTGTGTGTGTGTGTGTGTGTGTGTGTGTTTGTGTGTGTTTTTGTGTTTGTGCTAATGTGGGTGTGCTTCTGTAGATACAAAGGTTCCTCTTAAGTGGATGGCTCCTGAGATCTTCAGAGGGGAGCCTTACACCAGTAAGAGTGACGTCTGGTCCTTTGGGATTCTGTTGATGGAGATCATCACATATGGAGAGGAGCCCTATCTAGGTACACACACACACACACACACACACACACACACACCACACACACACACACCAAACACAATAGATACACAGCTGACATACACAATCCTTGTTTTCTCATACAGTATTTATTCAGTGTGTGTGTATGCTGACAGAGTTGACTACGGCGATGGTGGTTAAGAGCCTTGTAAAGGGGTACAGGATGCCATGCCCCCCCTCCTGTCCCGCGGACTTCTATGACATCATGGATCTCTGCTGGAGGCCAGAACCCTGGCTGAGACCAGCCTTCCTGAGCATCATCCACAGGCTGACAACCCTGGCCCCAGAATCCCTCACTGCACTGGAATAAAACCCTCCAGCTCCATAATGCACCGTGGCGGTAGAGACTTCCAGTGTTTAATATGAACCGTTGAATGGTTGCATGAAGTGAACGGAAGATGAGACTATGGTGGGGCTGCTTTGGGGGACTAAACCAAGATCCCCAGGGCATTTAATCCCACTGAGCAGAGGGTTTAGAGACCAGTCCTCATCACCATGGAGGCCAGCCTGCACGAGACACAACAAAGCCGATATCATCTAAAATCCACCACAGCTCTATAAAAAACAATGTGGTTTTCCATCATGGAATCGTACTGGCATACAACACAAAGCTGTGAATTGTAACTGTGAATGTTTTAAAATGGATTTGTTCAAATTCTACTTTATGATTGATTGTTTTGAACATGTTTTGAATTTCCTTTGAAATTATTAAGGGAACTGAATTGAATCAATTAGAAAATTATACGAGACACTAATCTTGGAAGTTAATGCATCAATAGTTGTATGTGATTGCAACATCTCTGCGCAGTTAGGGGGCAGTGTATCTACACAAAAACAGCTGCCTGTTCTCTTTCAACACCGTTGAAGCTGTTTGAGTCATGTGAGTATTCCTGTTAGGTACTTCTTTTGAGGAAGAAATATTCTTTGCTTGGAAATCCTTCCTTGTCTGTCTCTCTTTCTGTGCTTTCGTCCACCCTCATGCACTCACCCTGACACTCCCTACCAAGATGCTAAATCTGGTCCAGATCAGACTCACGTAACGTAACCTAAATCCCCAAAGAACACACACAACCATACACACTCTCTATTTCACACACACATCAGACACAATCTCTCTCTCTTGTGCTCTCTCTCCCACACACACACACACACACACACACAGGTGGGGGATTAGAGTGACGTACGACTGTCTCTTCTGGGGGACTGAGCCACTTTGAGTGCGCCAAAAAGGTTTTCCTTTCACAGCTCCAAACAAACATATTTACAGTATATAATACAGCAATGGTTGCCTACCATCCCCCTGTGTGGCCTCGTTCAGTTAGACTAACCTCCTGTATCATCTACTTTGTGGAAGTGATGAAATGCAGTGTCTTGCCTCTGTATTCAGTGGGTTTACATGTAATACATCGCACTGGCAATTAAATCAGGATTTCTTTTGAGGTGTGTGATACATTTTGTCATGTTTGAAGGCAAAACCTTGTTACCTATAGTTTGTTTCAGCCTCAGTAGTAAGATCTACTTGGGCCCATACATACAGTATGTCAGAATATCTGGCAGCAACACAGTATTTACATGAATACACTTTATTTTGTTTATATGATAAAGTACATGACATCACAATCATCATCTCTGACTGTACACAGTGCACCCTTTGTATTGGTCCCCTAGGGACGATTGACAGCCAAACACACCAATAGCAGCATTTAAACACGATGGTCAGCATCACCAGTTCTGACTGAATTACTCATCCCCAAAACAATGGACACTCGTCCACTGTCCTCCAAAATATTTTTTGCCAGATCTCAGATCTCAGCTTTACAAGGTTTTTCTCTCGGTTTATAAAGTGTAAATATAAAACTACAAAAAAATAGATAAGTGATATCTACTCCACTCAAATATTTTCTCTCCATTCCCTCCCTCTCTCCGTCTCTCTCTCTTGTCTCCATGGATACAGTAAGGCATTATCCCAGGAGTGGGGCTGACTCTGTGATTACTGTCGGACGCAGCTAAGCACCAGCATCACATGGGAAGTACCTGCGTCACATGGCCTTACGCAACCCTGCACGAGGTGCTGGTGAATGCACGGAGCTTTGATTATGGGGTGCGTTACCCAACCTTAAATCTGAAGTGTGCTTTAAAGCCACATAACACTCCCTTCGACAAACACAACCCCAACCCTGACTGAGGAGGTTGGGGGAGGGTGCACGTTTTGGATGTCAAGCGTAGGGTCGTTGGATACAGTCCGACCACCAGAATCCTCCAATTAAAAAGGTCCCTGAGAATCCAACATTCCGCACAATATTACAGCTATAATGTTGATTAGTAGAAGATATACATGTTATGTTACATGTTTTACTTTGGAATACATGTATTTGCCCTAACGGCTAGTCTCATAGATGCACACGTCATGTGTGAGGCTATTAGCCATATACCCTGTGGTCCATAATTTAGCTTATCCTTAGTATTAATTATTTAAAAGTATACTTTTCTTCGGTTAAATCAGACTCATTCACAAATAAATACATCATACAGTATGTAATATACATCCTTTCCAAAAATATAAACAAATACAATAATACATAAATACAGCTTTCTAATAGAAATACATGATGTTTATATGGTTTGTTAAGTTTCAAGTTTCAATATGTAGTTGTTTTTTTACAAAGCCAGCCTCTCCTATAGAAAACATGGTTTTCTGCCAGGACAATGTCCACCTGTAGATTTATCCCTGAACCAAAACTGGAATTATAAAGTGCTTTAAGTGGTTTAAGAGTCTGTTCTGTGCAGATTAAGGTTCTAGTTGATCTAACCCCTCAGGTGAGGATTACGGTTCTAGGGTGTTCCAGTTTTGACCGACATGCTCCGTAAAGGTAAATAGTTGTCGCGGGTTGCCGTTGTCGTGGTAAAGTTAGAGTTCCATGTCGTCCAGCTCCAGGTCGCATTCTTTGGGTGTGCGTCGTTTGGACCGGGCCGGAGACCGACTCCTCCTGTGACCTTTGCCCCCGGCGCCCTCACCGGTGGACACAGACACCATCTTGGGTCCTTCCAAGGTAGTTTCCTGGTCCCCTTTGGGGGTGATAGGGCGCAGGGGGGAAACTGGGCTCTTGGGCTCTGGGTACACAGCCTCCATTGAGCCAGACTGGGACTCCACTGAGGTTTTGGTGAACTGGTGGTGGATGAGATGGCCCTCTGTCTCTCTTCCTTTATCCTCCTCCTCCTCCACACAGTGTTCCTCCAGCAGGCGTTTGGCATCCATGTCTGAGTCCTCAGCATCTGCCTCCTCCCCTTCCGTTACACACTGAACACACGTCACTTCCTGTTCCTGTGGGAGACAACACAGCAAGGGAAACAGGTTTAGTCTTAAAGTGGACAATGATACCATTTCAGCGTCTAAATATCTTGCAGGAGAGAGACAGGTCTTTACCTGAGGGGCTGCCACTTCCTCCTCTGACCCCTCCCCTTCCTGTGCCTCTGCCTCCTGCCCCTTCCTGTCCTCATCTGTCTCAGTGTCCCCTGTAGCATCATCCTCTGCCTCTGCAGAAGCCCCGACGTTACCATCCACATCTTCCTCAACAGGAGCCTCCTCCTCTTCCTCCTCGCCCGTTACTGCAGCGTCCTCTTCCTTCACCTCATCCTCCGTTTCATCCATACCCCCATCTTCGGCCTCTGCTCTGCCTTCGTCTTGTTCGCCATCCCCTCCTTTCTCAGCCTCTATCTCTTCCTCCGCTCCCTCGGCCATGTCACCTTCCTCCTCTCCACCCATGCCCTCTTCCTCTTCTCCCTCATTCTCTCCTTCACCCCCTTCTCCCCCTGTCTCCTCCTCTACCTCCTCTCCCCCAGTCTCCTCCTCCACCTCCTCTCCCCCTCTCTCCTCCTCCACCTCCTCTCCCCCAGTCTCCTCCTCCACCTCCTCTCCCCCAGTCTCCTCCTCCACCTCCTCTCCCCCTGTCTCTTCCTCACCTACTTCTTCCCCCGTGTTTTCTTCCTCCTCCTCCTCCTCTTCCTCAGGTATGGTGGCGTCTATGATGACGACTGGTACAATATCGTCCTTCGTCGACTCCTCCTCTTCCTCCTCTACTTCCTGCAGCACCTCCAGGTTCCCCGCCTCCTCTGGGGTGTCCTTGCCGCTCTCCTCCCTACACAGAGGGGGCGCTACAGACTCGGGCTCTTTCCTCCGCTGCAGGATTTTCCTCAGGTCAAACTCCATGATCACTGGTGCAGTGACGACTACAGCCTGCTCTTTGATTGGCCGGGCAGCCAACTTCTTGCGTATGCAAGCATCGCACGGGCAATACTCGTCCTCGCTGCGCTGGTCACTGAAGTCGGCACCTGACGTCCCGTCTCCGTCGCTATGGGAGTCTGGGTTGTGGTTCGGGCTCACAGATTGCTCCTTCATGACCTTCACATAAAAAACAAACACAACTTCATTTTAACAATGGAAGTCAAACCACTGTCATTAGATAATGATATTAAATTCAGTCGTGGTGACAGATTAAACAAACCCCCCTCACCTTCAGCCTGCGCCTTCTCTGGTCTGTCATGGTTGACTCTCGGGAGAGGTGTCCTGCCTGGGGAGGCCTCGGGGTCTTCCCCCCTCTCCCCGCCCGCCCCTGGATCTTCCTCAGCTCTCGGTCGATGCTGCTCTGGATGCGCTTGCTCACCTCGTCCCTCAGCTCCGAGATCATGGCGTCCAGGAGGACATTGTCGTCCAGGTCCCAGCGCACCTTGAAATCGACCATGGCGTCCGTGTAGTGACCCATGAACTGCTTCTCCAGCTTCTTCAGCAGGTTGAGCACCCAGGTCGGGTCGGGGTCCTGGGAGACGCGCTTGGACAGCGGCGCCCGCACCACCGAGGGCGGGGTGCCCGAGCTGGTGTCTTCTGGGGTGTCTCTCTCGGTGTCGGTGGGGGACTTGTAGGCGGAGCTAAGCTCATCAGACGAAGGGGTCTCGGTGGCCTTGGGGCTTTCGGGGGTCTTCAGAACCTGGCCGTGCTCCTGGAGAGGGTCAGGGGTCGCTTGCTTATCGGGTGTGCTGGCATCCTCTCCTGGGTTGCTCTGCTCGGTGTCTGGAGTAGCCTGGTCTGCTTGTAGCTCTGTGGACTCCATATCTCCTTCTCCTCCCTCCGTCTCTCCTTCTCCCTCTGTCCCTTCCTCTGCCTTTCCAGCTCCTTCATCCATCTCTCCTTCTCCTTCCTCTATTATGGTGGTGACCCTTTCCTCAGGAATCTCTCCTTTCTCTGTGGTTTCGACCCCCCCATTCCCAGAACCCCTGGACCCTGCGGACCCCCCAGAGTACACCCCGGAGGACGACGTGGGAGGGGTGACCTGGTCCTTGCCTCTGTCCCTCCCCTCCCGTGGGTCAGTCAGCCAGAGAGACTGGAGGATGTCCATGAGCTCCGAGTAGCGCTGCTTGCGGTCCTTGTCCGCATTCGGCCCTGCGTCTGGGCCCGAGGGGGGGTCTATGAGCTGGAGCTGGGCCAGGCAGTCCAGCAGGCCTTTGGCTGAGGTGCTCAGCCGACGCCCATGCACAGGGGACACCTGGAACACAAACAGCAGGAAGATAGAGGGTGAGAAAACACGACTGGAGCCTTTCTGCAGATTCAGAAAACGTTACTGTCCATCAAGTTTTTAATGGAAATGATCCTTCATACAGTAGAAATGGAAAATAAAACAATACAAATAAACTGACTGGACTGAACATACATGTCTAGTCCCAAACATCCAAAGCACTGATCGAATACTGTTGAGGAATGTGCGGTGTGCGTTTTTACCTCAGGTAGACTGTGACAGCGGTCCAGACAGGGACTCAACAGAACCTTCATGACCGAAACAGATGAGTAGCTGTTCCTCGGCACTGATTCGCTGCTGTGACACAGCATGGTGGAATGTGGCAGCGCCAGGTCAGTGACAGTTCTCTCTTCCTCCTTCATCTCCTCTTCTTCAGCTCCTCTCTCTGCCTCCTCAGTCCCTCCATCTCCTTCCACAGCTCCTTCCTTCTCCTCCGCCTCCTCCTCCTTCTCTTTCTCTTCTGGATCTTCAGGCTCATCCTGGGGTTCTTCCGCCGCTTGCTTTACTTCCCCTTCCTCGTCTTTCACTGCCTGTTCTTCTTCCACTTCCTGTTCTTCTTCCATGTCCTGAGGGACCTCCTGCTCCTTCTCTTGCTCTGTGGTCCCCTCGTCTTCTTCATTCCCACCCTCCTCCCCCTCCCCTCTCTTCTCCATCCCCTCCCCTCCCTCGTCCAGCTCGTCTCCAGGTGTGTATGCGCCGCCGCCGTCAGCGGGGATGCTCATCAGCCAACCACTGACCACCTCGTTGGGAGACGCGTTAGGCAGGAAGGCAGGGGTCAGCTCCAGCTCCGCTTCGTTCTCTTTGGGCTTCCTGCTGCTCCTCCCACTCCGCTCGCTCCTGGCCTTGTCGTTGGCCCTCTCGGAGGCGGAGCTTTGGGGGCGCGTGCTGGCCAGCGTTTCCCTCAGCAGGTCAGCGGCGGAGAGCGAGTGGGAGAGGGCGCCCTCGCTGAAGTTGTCCACTGATTTCCTGGGCTTGCTCTTATTGGAGGAGGCTGAGCTGGGTCCCGAAGCGTCTGGGGTTTCGTTCACGGTCGTGGCCTTTGTAGATTTTGTCGACTTGGTAGTGCGGACACTTCCGTTATCGCTGCTGGTGTCCAACCTAATCTTTTGACCCTTGACCTCCAGGAGGCCACAGCTGCTCTTTGACCTCTCTTGTCCTTCGCTCGCCGTCTGTCCCCTGGTTTTGGAGCTGGAGCGGGCTGAGGCTGCAGACGAGGGCCTGAGGCTGTTCTCACAGCGAGCGCTGGTGGCATCTCTCGTCTCAAGCGTTGCTTGATTGGAGGGTTTAGGGCTGACCTGTGAAGCTCTGGAGGGGGACTTGCTGCGGACCCTGGCGCTGGATGATGACATCACCGATAGGGCCCTGGTTTCAGTGGTGTCTACCTGGCTGCCTGCTTTGCTTTTAGCTCTCACTGTTGTGGCAGTTTTTACACTTCCTGTATCTAGGTCACTTCCTGTGGTGCTGGGGATGGGACTGGTGACTCTTGCTTTAGGGCCGTTGGGTGGCTTCGGAGAAGCAGCCTTTACAGTCCCATTACTGGTAGACTTGTGAGATTTACTGGACTTGACTGAAGCTTTAGACTTATCAGACAAGGCGCTAGGTGCCCTCTCCTCTGTGATATCTTCTTCGTCATCCCTCCTGTCTTCAGATGCTCCTGTTGTTTCGATGACAGGTATGTCTTCTGCTTTAGGACAAGGAGACAAGGCCCTTGCACTGACGTTAGAGGTAGACTTGTGAGATCTACCAGACCTGACAGAGGCTTTAGACTTAGCTGACAGGGCGCTAGCTGCTCTCTCCTCCTTCTCTCCCTCTTCATGCCTCTGTTCTCCATCTCCTTCTGCTTCAGTTGTTTCAATGACAGGAATGTCCTCCGGGTTAGGAGTGGGAGACACCGCTTTTGCACTTTCCTTACAGATGGACTTGTGGGACTTGCTAGACCTGACAGAGGTCGTAGACTTAGCAGACAAGGCGCTAGCAGCCCTCTCCTCTGCCCCGGACATTTCTGCCTCCTGGGGTCCATTGGGGGTCTTGGCTCGGCTCTTACAGGAAGTGTGCGTCCGAGCGGAGATGTTGGACTTCCCACTGTCAGACAGGCTTTCTGAGGCCGCAGCTTCCTGTGTCTGCTCCTCGGGCAGCTCGATGGACATGGACGTCGTGGAGGTGCGGCTTAGCGGCCTCTCAGCGGAACTGTCTCTGCCCGATTGGCTGTCCCGATTGGCTGACGTGAGCAAGTGTTTGGACGCGGCTGATTGCACACTGGCGGCCCTTTCTTGCTCCTCCATCTCCTCCCCTTCTTCCTTCCTCTCCTCCTCTCCCTCTTTAGGAGGTGCTTTTGCAGCTCCGCAGTGACATTTGTGGGACCTGGTAGTAGCTTTGGAGCCAACAGACAAGGAGCTGGGGACTCTCTCCTCTGTCTTCCCAGGGCTGGGATCAGTCTCCTGGACCGGGGGTTGAGGTGTGCTGGGGGAAGGAGCTGGAGGTTTGGGTGTGCTGGGAGTATTAGGGGCGCGGGATCTCTGCGCGGGGGAGGGAGACCCCTCTCTGCGAGGGGTCTTGCTGGGGGAGGGAGATCTGATGGATTTGGATGTTCTGGAGGTCACTGATAAGGCACTCTGCGCCCGCCCTTCTGGCACCTCCAGAGGAGTTTTGATCTTCTGTGATGAGCTGGTTTTAGCTGAGAGGCTGCTGGCTGCTCTGTTCTCTGTTCCTCCCTCTTCCTGTCCTCCCGTCGTCTCATTGGCAGGGACCTTTGGAGTCACAGCTCTACAGGTCGACTTGTGGGACCTCGTTGACTTGGCGGATGTTTTAGACGTAGCTGACAGGGCGCTGGCTGCTCTCTCCTCCTTCTCTCCCTCTTCATCCCTCTGTTCGCCCTCTCCTTCTGCTTCTGCTGTTTCAATGACAGGAACGTCCTCCGGGTTAGGAGTGGGACACGCCGCTGGTGGACTGCTGTTACAGGTGGACTTGTGCGACCTGCTGGACTTGGCTGACACTTTAGACTGAGCCGACATGGCGCTTGGAGCCCTCTCCTCGGGTTTCTCCTGTTCATCTGCCTGTTCGTCTGCTCCTGGAGGGCAGCTAGGCGACACCGATTTGGCATGTCCATTACATGTAGACTTGTGGGACCTGACTGAAGCTTTAGACTTAACAGACAAGGCGCTAGCTGCCCTCTCCTCTGTGTCTTCAACGACAGAATCTGGTCTTGGAGACTCTGCTCTCTCTGAAGCCTTGGTAGATCTGTGAGAGCGACCAGACCGGGCTGAGAGGTTGGACTTAGCAGACATGGCACTCGCTGCTCTCTCTGTGGTGTCTGCCTCTACTTCAGCAGTGTGATTCTCACAGTTAGACTTGTGGGATCTTGTGGATTTAGCAGATGCTTTAGACTGAGAAGACAGGGCACTCGCTGCTCTTTCCTCTGTCTCCTCTCCTACTTCCTCTGTTTCCCCTCCTACCTCTACTGCCTCCTCTCCTGCTTCCTCTGTTTCCCCTCCTACCTCTTCTGTCTCCTCTCCTACTTCCTCTGTCTCCTCTCCTACTTCCTCTGTCTCCTCTCCTACTTCCTCTGTTTCCCCTCCTACCTCTTCTGCCTCCTCTCCTGCTTCCTCCGTTTCCCCTCCTACCTCTTCTGTCTCCTCCCCTACTTCCTCTGTTTCCCCTCCTACCTCTACTGCCTCCTCTCCTGCTTCCTCTGTTTCCCCTCCTACCTCTACTGCCTCCTCTCCTGCTTCCTCTGTTTCCCCTCCTACTTCTTCTGTTTCCCCTCCTACCCCTTCTGTCTCCTCTCCTGCTTCAGGAGTTTGAGAAAGAAGAGATGGCGCTCTTCCACAGCCAGTGCAGATAGACTTGTGGGATCTGCTAGACCTGACTGAAGCTTTAGACTTAACAGACAAGGCGCTAGCTGCCCTCTCCTCTTCTACCTCCTTATTTTTCTCTTCTTTTTCCTCTGCAGGGTCATCCGCTACTTGACAGCTTGGTGAAACAGCTCTTCCACTGTCAGTACAGGTGGATTTGTGGGACTTGCTAGACCTGACTGAAGCTTTAGATTTAGCTGACAAGGCGCTAGCTGCCCTCTCCTCTGTGTCTTCAACGACAGAATCTGGTCTTGGAGACTCTGCTCTCTCTGAAGCCTTGGTAGATCTGTGAGAGCGACCAGACCGGGCTGAGAGGTTGGACTTAGCAGACATGGCACTCGCTGCTCTCTCTGTGGTGCCTGCCTCTACTTCAGCAGGACTGTTATCATCAGGTCCATCATCGTTAGACTTGTGGGGTCTCATCGACCTGACAGAAGCATGAGACTTAGCAGACCTGGCGCTAGCTGCTCTGTCTTCTTCCTTGTCGTTTTCTTCTTCTACCAGGGGCTCAGGTGGGGTGGTCTCTGGTGCCTCTGTTGGCGTGTAGGAGCGAGACCTCTGGGACCGCACAGACTCCTGGGACATGGCGCTGGCCACTCGGGCCTCTGTGTAGTGTGATGTCACGGAGAAACGACCGCATGCAGTGCAGTTGGACTTGTTGGAACCCTGGGACGCGCCTGACACGTCGGACCCCTCCGACCCTTCCGACATTCCGCTGGCCCCCCTCTCTCCTTCAGCATCATCATTGGGACTGTTGGCGGCCGTCGGGTGGGAGCAGCGTGTCTTGCGGGAGGTGTTGGAGGCTTGGCTGGCCGAATCTCCGGATGTGGGCATTCGATCACAGCCTCCGCAGTGTGGACACACACTGGACGAGCCAGAGAGCCCAGTGTGTGTGGACAGGCCGCTCAACGGCCTTTCCTCCTCTTCATCGTCTTCGTCGTCCGCTCCCTCTCCCTCGTCCGGACTCGGGGTCCTGGCCTTGTTGGAGCGGCGAGAGGCCTGGCTGGTTCTGGACCGCGCGCTGACCGGGCGGTCTTGCTCCTCCTGAGCGGTTGCTGACTGGGGCGCGGCGGCTCCACAGAGGCAGGAGGAGACTGCTGAAGCAGCCCTGCCGGCTTCCCCCTCCTCTCCTGCGGCCCCGCCCGGGGGCGTGGCTGCCGGGCTGGGGGAGGCCCTGTGGCTGTGCTTCCTGTGTCTGGAGGAGTGGGCGGAACAAGCTCGGCTGGGCGGTTGTGGGGTCAGGCGGCAGGGCGTTGGCGTGGGGTCGTTGCTATGGCAGCAGCGAGACACGCTAGGGGGAAGGTCCTCGTCGTCCAGGTCCTCCTGCAGAGCATGAAGTATGTGGGAGGAGTTACTGACCGCCGAGAACGGACGCTCCTCCCTCTCTGACATCATCAGCTCGTTGCCGTGACTCGGGCTACTTCGCTTCCCTCCTCCTCCCTCACTCTTCTCCTCCTCCTCGCGGTGGCTGCACGGATGGAGGCCGTCGCAGGCAGTCATCTCACTGCGGCTGCAGCACCTCCTGACGGTGCAGACCACCCTGGTGTCTCCGTCTCGCTTCACCTCCACCCTGCGCTGCACCTCCTCCGTCACACACATCTCCTCCTGCAGCACGTGGCCCGGCTCTGCGCCCCTGCCTCCCCCCGAGGGCTCCGCGCGCCGCCTCACCAGCCTCTGGGAGTGGCAGGAGGAGGAGGAGCTGGAGGAGTGGGTGTGTCTGACTGTGGAGTGGGTGTGTCTGGAGGTCTGCAGCGGCATGGCCGCAGCTTTGCTGTGGGCGGGGTTCTCCCATAGGTCGTAGGGCTGGTCCTGACGCTGGTAGCAGCAGGGGCAGTGGCTCTCCTCCAGGGGGCGCTGTAGAGGCTGGGCCACGTACTCTACCGCCTCCGGGTCACAGGAGCCCGAGTCGGAGCGGCTCTCTGATTGGCCCTGTGGCAGATATGGGGGCTGGGTCTCCTTGAGGGAGCAGCAGTCATTGGTCAGAGAGTCCGATGGGGACTTCTTGATCTGTGTGGACCAATGCAGGGTCTGGTCATTCTGGAGACGGAACCGCACCCTCATCTCCACGGAGAGGCTGCCATCTTTGTTGACCAGGACACGCTTCTCGATGTCGTCGTTCATGATGGCGGCGTGGGCCTGGTTCTGCGGGTGGGAGTGGGAGTGGGAGTGGGAGCAGGTTCCGAGGCCGTTGGGGAAGGACTTCTCAGAGGAGAGGGAGTAACGTGTGGAGCGGTTGGAGGAGTCGGAGCGAGGGTGGATGATGCTCTTCTTGGTCTCCAGACCAAAGTTAACTATGGATTAACAGAAATATATGAAAGGGAAAGAGGGAAAGAGAGAGATCATAAGAAAACCACAGTGAACATTTGACTTCATTGTGCTTCACCCTGACCCCTGACCCTTGACCCCTGACCTACCGTTTTTCTTGCTCTCATGCCCCTCACTGCCCATGCTGGTCCCCGAGCGGGGGGCCCCGTGGACTGGGGAGCGGGTCCCATTACCAGGCGTCCTGGCCCCGTTGCCGGGCGTCCTGGCCCCGTTGCCGGGCGTCCTGGCCCCGTTGCCAGGCGTCCTGGCCCCGTTGCCGGGGGTTCTTGGCCCCAGCCCTGGAAGCTTCTCATCAGAGCTCTTCCTCAGGAACTCCACCAGCAGGGGGCTGAAGGGCTCGCGGCCCACACACACCAGCACGCCAGGGCACGTCAGCAGGCTCTGCACGCTGTCAATCTGGAACACGCACGGAAACACACAAACACACAGACAAGTACACACAGACATTGGACACATGTAGGCACACAAGTACGCACACAAGTACACACGCAAACACAGACACATGGGCACGCACACGTTAAAACATAGTATTAACTCAAATAAAGAACATGGTACAGATGCTATCAGACACAAACTTGGCTGGCAAACAAAACACATACTTCACGCACAAAAACGGACACCCGGACACCGATCCCGTACCTTACGTCCCTCCATGGTGTAGAGTTTCCTGATGTGACACTGCATCAGCTCCGAGACCTCTTCCAGGAAGGCCCTGAGGCTGTGAGTGGACCGCCTCCCCAGCACCACACTGCGCCTCACCCCCGGGTCGCTGTTCTTGACCAATAGCACGCGCCGCTGCCGATGAGCTGGGTGGTGTGTGGGCGCCGCGGACGCAGCGGGCGGGCCATCGGGCCGGTGTGGCCGCCGGCCATGATGATGCCAGACGGCGGGTCGTTTGCCCGCCAGCTCCATGTTGATTGGCTTAGCCTGCCGCCTGTCGGAGCAGAGGTAGCACGCGCCGTCCTCCAGCTGCTCCAGCTGCTTGATGTTGTGGGTACCGCGGGGCGTGGTCACGGTCCGCACGCCAAACGGCAGGGGCACCTGCACAGACGTGCAAAAACACACGCGTCAACACAGGAACACGGGAACAGCTTAAAACTGCATCAGAGGAAAGACAAGCTGGAGGAATCTGCAGGCAGTCTGGCAGTTCTGAGAGGAGCTCCCGGGTTAGTCTGACCTTCTGTGAGAGGTCATCCAGCAGGGCATCAAAGCATTTAAAGCTGCGTTTGTGGATCGCCATCCTGACCCCCCCAAACTGGTTGTCGCCGCTTTTGTAGAAGGTGATTCGCTTAGCCGGGGCGGCGGAGGTCACATGGGCGAGGCGTACGGAGGGCGGAGGCTGGGGGAGCGGTGAGGCATCCTTAAACGGGATGTGGTTGTCCCACAGATCTGCCGGGGCTGACTGCATACTGCCCTCTCACACAGACCTGTACACACACGCAAACAAAAACATCTTAATTTAAGTCAATTTATGAAGAGAATTGTTGACCAAACTAACAAAATCCTACAGGGTAGTCCAAATGTTTAATCTCTTCACATTTCCAAACCTGTACAGTTGGATGTAATTACACTCACACAAACACACACGCTGTTCTGTAATCTGTAATCAGGACATCAGAGCGTTTGACTGGGGATTCAGGATAACATTGAGCCAAGTAGAGCTTTGATCCAGTAATGATGCTGCTCTCTCAGTCTGTTAGCCTGGTTAAATCACCCAACATATGCTAATTAACAACACACCAACCAACACCACTGTAGAAAACCACATATTATTATGATATATATATGATGATATTTGCTAAAATGTCCCAACTGTCCAGGTATGAAGAGAGAGAGAAACCAAAGTTACTTGAACAGTTTTTGGACTACTGTGGGTGGTTTAACTTGTCAAGCACCATTGTGGTATTAACTGTTCTGTTGTTTGTCATGTCACTGTGATTTTGTATTGTTACAACATGGTTTAACTCGTGTATTTCTGATGAGTTAAGAGGCTAGCTCTCCGGGCTAAGTTAAGAGGAGAGCTACTGTACCAATCCTATTTGGAGCGTAAACTGCTCAGAGGTCTGCTTCTAGTTATGACATTGCATAACCCAGTAGAATCAAGTCTCCACCTGCCACACAAACACACACGCATACATTAACAAGTATACATACAGAGGACAAGGTAATGGTGTCAAACAGGTCAGTACAGCATGAACAACCCTTCCTGGCATCCATCTATATTCCAGATGTTTACCACCAGACAGACCACCTGAAAAAGCCCTCACTCTCCTCCCTTCATCTTTCCATCAGCTCTGACCTGATCTGACTGTCATACCCTCATCCCTCCACTCTACCGCACAATCCACTCTCAAACACACACACAAATACAAACCATTTTCTCAAACGCACACACAAACACACTTTTAACACACCCATTCAAACACACAGACCAAACACACACTCACTTACACACACACACACACACACACACTCCACCCACCCTCTCAAATTCACAGACACTTCACCCACCCTTCGTAAATGCATACACACACACACACACACACACACACACACACAGATCCAGTGGTGGAGCAGGTGATTCTAGTATGCTGGTCTGAATCTAGGCCTTCACTAGAGGATTACTGCTCCTCTTCCCTACCTCTCCCTGCACTCCTTAAACTGTTCTCCCTGCTGAGCCCGTAATAGGCAACTTAATCCAACAACAAGGAAGGTTAACAGTACACACCCACACACATGCCCACAGTTTGAGGCGAAAAATTAATCAAACAGAATCTTCTCCTCTCCTGAGACATCCTGTCACTGCACATGACACGACAACAGGCTTCTGGAGCTAAGTCTTCTGAATCGACAAGTAATAACAACCGGCTCCTGACTCTAGTTACAGAGCACGAATACTGCCTGGCTTGTCACCAACACTCATAAACACGATCATCTTAGCTATTACAGTGATCAAGCTGTTCTCCCAACCAGAATAGGAGTCTACATCTTAACATTAGCTCCTATCTGTCCCAACCACCAGCAATGTTACTCACATAGTCAGGAAACATAATGCACCCAGGCAGAAGCTGTATATAGTGAAGTCCTTGAGCTTCAACCGGCCCCAGTTCTGACTGCCACGGTCAGATTGCCGTGAGAGTGTAAGAGAGAGAGGGAGTTTGTGTGTGCTAGCTGCGTCTCTGTTAGTGGTAATGAAGAAGAGCGTTAGCCAAACGGCCTCCTCCTCTAAGATGGCTGCAAATAATCTGGACACAGGATGAGAGGAAGGAGGGAGGGGAGGAGAGGAGGAAGGCCAAGGATAGAACGCAAAGCCTCCATAATCACCTGTGATCTGAGTGGGTCACAGCTAGAGAGGAGGGAGGGAGTGAGGCTTGAAGGTGCAATAGGTGTAGAGCATCGTGCACGGGGCAGCTCAGAGAGAGGAGAGCTGCAAAAGCTGAAAACACATGGAGAACTCCACCGTCTGCCCCTGTCTGAGCTTCAGGGAAGACAGGAGGCCTGAGGAAGGCTGCAGTAGCTCCACTGGCCATGGTTAAAGCCTAGTGTCATGTGACTTTATAACATCCTTTGACTTGATGGTTTCAGTCTCGTTAGTTTCATTGTGTCCACCTGTGTCTTGGTTGGTTCTGTGTATTTAGGTTCCTGTTTTGTGTCCAGTCTTGGTCTTGTCACCCATTGTCAGTGTGAGAACCCTGTTGTTTTCCCGTTTTTGAGAATAAACCCCTTTGTTTGACGCCATGTTTGCCGACTCTTGCATTTGGGTCCTACCCCACCTCTCGCCGTGACAGTACCACTTGCCCTAACATATAATAGCCCTGATGCCTTAAAATATAGGTTAATAACCTATTTTATAACGTAATGACAGGTGGTATGAATTTATACAAGCCAAAGAGTTAATATAGTTTCATCTCTCTTTCTGTCTCTTTCTCCAGCTCACTGTAATTGATAGCAATGCAAACAGTCCAGTAATAACCCCAGTCATAACCCCAGTCATAACCCCAGTAATAACCCCAGTCATAACCACAGTCATAACCCCAGTCATAACCCCAGTCATAACCCCTCCGTAGTGGAGCAGTGGCGGCTGCTGGTCTTTCAAAGAGGGGAAGCTCATTTCCTACATCCTAAAAATGTTTTATTTATTTGGCTATTCACTGGCTAGTTCACCCCTACGACACTAACCTAACCTACTGAATGAATGAACGAACGATCTAACAAAACAATATTAATCAAGGAGGAAATGTGGAAATTAGGTTAAACTGAAACAAGGAACGTGGTGTATAATTGTATGAAATGTATGATGAAAATTGGTTAGCAATTTCACCAAGCAAATACCAAGAAATAGGTTGCTGCAGCTTCGGTGACTTTTTTTTAGTACAAAATTACTGTCAATCAAAAGGAGATGCAGTCTTTCGACAGACCCTCCAATCATCACGCGGAAGCTCAGCGTCCAGGCCAGCCCACTCCTCCATTCAACCCCAGAGACGCTGAGCGTCCAGGGCGGGACATAATCTCAGCATTCATCCAATGACCGTATAGTTTCGAAGCACTGAAAAAAACTGTTAAAAGCAGCCCCATTGAAGTCCATGGAAGCTGAGCTTCAACAGGGAAATGCACTGTGACGCTGCGGGAACGTATGAGAAGGAAATCAGTCAGTCGACTTGCTAATATATGTAGCTGATTCTGAAAGAACTCGTCTTCGATATGAACGTGTTCTAACGCATTTAAAATGTTAACACAATAGTAAATATTTGACCATTAATTTTTTGACATTTTAGGGGACGCTGAGCTTCCCTTGCAGTCTTAAAGAAATCGCCACTGAAGTGGAGGGGTTATGACTGGGGTTATTACCCAGTCGAGGTGTCCTGAGGATATGGACAGTACAGTACACCTGATCATTGGACCTGCCAGGTGAAAAGCTCTATTTTGATTGCATGGCTGTTAGAGATTAACTTCTTAGAAGTGAGAGCACAGCCTGGACTGTGACACACACACACACACACATACACACACACACAGTGCAGTGATTAGAAAATTACAGATTATCCAGTTGGAGAAGGGCAGTCCTAGAAAGATTACAAAATGACAGACATACAAACAAACACAAACACACACACTGGCTCTGTGAAGGGTCTAACCAGTAGTCTGCATCAGGGGCTCGCTAGCTGGACCTGATATGCAATATGGATGGGGGAGAGTGAGGGAGAGAAAAAGAAAGAGATAAGTGAGGGACAGAGAGAGAGAGAGAGGCTGAGAGAAAGAGAGAGGCTGAGAGAGAGAGAGGCTGAGAGGTTGATTGAGCCCCCTGGTGGCTGGAGCTGGTGCTGCGTGTATGAAAGACCAGGTGACGCTGAGGAGTACTAACCCACCTTCTTCTCAAGCCTTGTCACCTGACAAACAGAACACGTGGTAAAACATGTCCTTCAACCCAGATCCTGGGGGAGCTACATCTGGTGTGGTGCTTCTCAGAGAGCTGCCTGATCTGATGTCATGAAGGTTAGGACACTGTGCGTCTACACAAGGATTGTGAACAGCCAAACCGAGCAACATGAAAATTATCAGAATCAGAATCAGAACAGAAAATTAGGATGTTTAATTCCATCACTTGCCAACATCTACCTAACAGAACTTCCAGTCTGGACCTGAAGGAAGCCCCCTAGCTTGGAGTACAGTAGTGGAGAACCGGGCAGGAAGAGAGTTGGGGTCAGCTATTGAGATATTTACATGCAAAGGAAAAAATCTAAAAGATTCTCACATTACGACATAAAAAGTACAGGGATGCAATGGTGTATGTTCTACCAGCTTTGGGAGCAGACACATGCTCCACTAGTTACGAGACAGGACTTCAGAGAGATGAGGGAGACAGACAGAGAGAGAGACAGAGAGAGAGAGAGAGAGAGAGAGAGAGAGAGAGAGAGAGAGAGAGAGAGAGAGAGAGAGAGAGAGAGAGAGAGAGAGAGAAGAAGGGAGAAAGAAATGTGTAGGTGGGTCCCTGGGCACTCTAGGCACTAAGAAATAAAGGAGTATGACAGCCTTTCGATTTCCTATTATGACAGAAACTAGACAGCCAAACCTCCCAATGGAGGCCTCAGAAGACCACTGAGAAGTGAAACACAGGGAGGTTTACGGGTACAGACTCCAGTGACTATATATCAGAGCAGTTATACTGCTCTGTTGCTCCTTCATCTGCATCTAAAATCATGTAAGGTACTAAAAATAGGTGTCCCCTCTTCCCACTCTGCCTTGCTGTCTCTCGGACCCTCATCACTTAAACTGAGCCGTGACTCACCAAATTCAGAGATCTTACATGTAAACAACTGGACCAGGGCCTGGTTTTAACACACACACAAACACACTCACGCACACACACACCTTGCAGCACCCCACTTATCTATCTCCCAAAGCTCTGGTAACATAGCAGGTTGTTCAGCACAGCTTACCGTAATTGAAGCATTTCCCGGCAAAACACCACCTTCTAATCTCCAGAAATTTCCATCGGGATTATTTAAAAATATATATGTTTAATCCTGATGAGAGGTGTGTATTCCAGACCCCTAGCCCACCTCAGTCCTTCAATAGGTATATTAGTGCTCCAGCTAGAATCCTTGAACCGCACACGCGATTAACTAATTTCTGGGTCAGTTATCCGAGAGAGCGTGGGGACAGCCTATCTGCTCCTTGATATCTTTCAATTAATGTTAAGAACAAAACCGGGAATTGTCCGTTACATTGTTCTCATCGCTCGTTTCATTTCTCAAACTAATTATTATCCACTCGCTTGTGGAAGAGAGGAGACGTGGGGGAGGAAGAGGGGGATTCGTGAGAAAGAGGATTAGCCTAGACATGCCTGAGCCATCTGTGTTGATAGGGAATTAACAAAATCTACTGTGCCTTACTGCAGACGCACACACTCAGGGTCAGACTTTACAAACAGGCAATTTAGGTCATTTTTATTACAAACCGTGCGTGTGTAGGCTTAATGTTTTATTGTCTTAGCCTATTATAGCCTACAATAGATCTTCCACGTGAGAGAAATTCTCAACTCACACTATGTTGATGTAGGGATGGCGGATTAATTATTACAGCAAATAGGCCAACAAGTAATTTTTGTACCGTATTCTGTACCAGGCTTTTGAAAAGTCTGAAGCTGACGTCACCAGTCACACCTGTCACTTGCACTTTGGTTACCCCTAGCAACGAAAGCTCCCCTGGCCCCACGTAGAAAGCCCTGGACAACTGCAATGGCTGCCTTATCAGAGTCTGAAATGGGAAATATAACGATACTTCAGGTATCTGAATAACGGAGATGAGTACAGTAGGAAAGAATGTAAAAGTGGTCAAGATATAGGTAATAAAACGTCAAATACCTCAGGAGCAGAGTTAGCTAAAAGGGGAATAACTTAGAACGGGCAACACAACACACAGTAGAGCTAGCTCATTAGCCTACTAGTACGACAATGCAGCGGCGTATACAATTAGCACACTTGGGCAGGATTATAACCGTGAAAATCCGCAACGTAAACTTGAACTGGCAGACTATCCGACGGTGAGTTTGCGTGTTTTCCCACGTGACTCTGACTGATCAAGCAACAAGTTAACCGACTTAACAAACTACAGACATCAAACAGCTTGAATCATTGTGTTTTCTTTACAAAAATCTATTAAATATTAGCATACTCTCATGGCGCCAGCAATCAAAAAGCAAACCGGTGTCTTACCGTATGTGGCCCTGCAACCCGGCAGTCCGCCCATCAATCGCAGACTAGTGCATTTCGCACAGCCATGCTCACGAGTCTGCGCTCCACACATTCCACATATACTTATGATAACATGATGTTTTCATTTGATAAAAACACTGAAACATTGCATTAATAACGATATCATTGGCCGTTCAACGTATGAATACAAAGACAAATAGGTAAAGTAGCCTATTAGTATGAGGGGACGTTTAGGAAATAATTCAGACTGTCCTTACACAAACATATGAAACACACATTCACATATGAAACGTTCACACATATTCATACTACTGTAACTCAAACCCTTTATTTTATAATTATCTCCTACAGACCCTTATATCTTCAAACATTACGTGTAATTGATGATGATGTTTGTGTTGTAATGGATCAGAGAGAAGAGGGCCTCTTTCGGCTAAGCCGCCACTTCTCATGGACGGAGTTCTCGGGTGACGAGACTCAGGTGCTTGCCCATCAGCAGTTTGTTTATGAAACCACCATGTTTGCTGCCGGGAGAGGTCTCTGCTGGTCTGAGGTGACATCAGTGGCCAGAATGTCCAAAGACATCTTCCCTGAGCTCAAAGGTCAGTTTCGGAAGAGCCATGCAGCAAGTGGTTCCTTACAAGGTTAAAACCTATCTACAGTACAAGTCTTGTATTATTTCACACTGCACAGTCTGGGTGCAATGCACTGCATCTAACTCACTAATTGATTTAAGACTGACAAATGAGGTCACATTTGGGAGCCAATCTTTTTTTGTCTACAGATTTGGACCCATCTAGAATAGTGTCCCTGATCAGGGGAAGGTTGTTGGAATATTTTCCCCGTCTCAACGCCTTCCATCACGCAACACTTTTCCACTTCCTCTCTGAAACCTGCGTCACTAGGCAACGGCTAATACAGGCTGTGGTGGGCGGAGCTGGCAACCTGTCAGTCGTTCAGAAACAGCTGGAGGTCCAGGTACCCCCCCTACCCTTACCCCTAAATCAGGTAGGGTGTACTCTAAACGGTTATTCTCTGTAAAGAAAGTGTTCATTCATTCAAGTGTATTCATTTGTTTTTCATATTTCTAATTAACTACCTGCTTTAACTACTAATTGCCAAGTACCCAACTACCTACCTTCTACAGTAGCCTACCTAACCTCCTTCCTAGTACATCATTATCTAACCACATCCCCAGTACTTAACTAGTCTCCTTCTACCTCCCTACATTCCTAGTGTCTAACTACTGTCTTCCTAACTACCAGGGCACCAATGTGGATTATTGGGAGCGCAAGCGTGCACATTCACTTCTGGCCGCCATCGAGAAACTGAAGGAAGAGGAGCTGGAGCATCTTAGAAAGGGGTCAGAGGTCATTCTGGAAGAGCTGGACATCCCTCAGGAGGGGAAACTGGACAAAGATGTAAATACACACACACACACCTCCCTGCTGTCAGTGAGCTTACTGCTGCCCTTTTAGAGTACCCCTGAAGTGGTGCTGTGCTGCCGCATAAACCTGCTGTGTTGTCTCTCCAGGCTGTGATGGAGCTGGTGCGAAGTGCTGTGAGGGCCAGGGGAGAGCTGCTGCTGGGGAGACTGTTGACAGAAAGCAGCCTGGTCTATGACCTGCTGGAGCTCAAACTGCAACACACCACTCTAGCCACCAGGGGGATCCCACACACATGTCATGCTGCCGGCAGCGCTGGCCTCGCAGGCAGTGGGACTGGCCCTGCACACACAGCCAAGGCCAAGAAGAAGTGAGAGCTGGCTGGGAGTGGAGCAGGACCTGTTCTGTTGGAGGAAGACTGGGGGTCACATACTAGAGACAACATACTGACTAAAGCATAACACACTGTTCAATGATAGTGTTAATTTTCATATTATTTTAACCCCCCCTCCCAAAAAAATAAAAATAAATGCGTATTAACATTGATATGTGTGCAAGTACATTATGTCCATACCATTTAATGCCTTTTTGTTATAGATAGAAATAGAAACAAGTAAGCTACACAAATTCTAATATTTAATTTAAAAAAGTATATTTTGGTTTGACAAACAATTACATAAATAACTGCAGTACTTGTTTCAATTCAAGATCCATTCATTATTGGACTGTGGAGTGTCTAGCTTGCCCGATATTGGGTGAATACTGAAAGCTTTAGTATTATGGGATCCAAGAGATAAGTAGCATTTCAATACAATAATTTAACACTCAGAACTCCATAAGCTACATTCCGAACACACCAGAGAAGAAACTTAGCACTTGTTTCACAATTATACACTGTAACAACCTCCAACAACAAAAAACAGAATAAATAAGTTAAACATCAAAAAACAGAACAGACCTTCAAAAAAAACTTCCTTCAATCTATGGCTCTAGTATCATTACGATATATATATAACCTAAAACATACATTTACAGTAGTGTCCAAAATACTGAGACCACTAGTCAAGATATTTCTATATTGCAGTTGTTTTGAATGTTATTAAAATGTGTATCAGCGTCATTTTAAGGGGAAAAGTTGAGTCTTTGCCAAACTTTTCCTTAATATATTGGTATTTCCCCTTTTTGCTTTAATGACAGTGCGCATGGACTCCTGGGAAACCTGATGACCCATGCTGAGTGTATATTGTATATTATATTCAACCTATGTATGTCTAACACGTGCCATCCCAGATAAAATGCATCCTTCGGATAACATCAGTACAGCAAACTAGTGGACACTGACATCAGGCCACTACGGTTTAAGCACCAGTTACTATGGATACAGCACCCCGTAGCTGTGGTTACAGCACCCATAGCTTTGGTTATAAAAAGCATCCTCATGGTTCGTGGGAGTTGTGAGTACAACTGTACAGTACAGGACTACCTGGACGACTGTAAAATCACTGAAAAGGCAAGCAGAACTCGTCAGGAACGCCAGCCAGCTGCTGGGTATCTGACATGACGCCTTAACAGGAGTGTCTAAAAAAAAACTATGCTTGCAAATCTAGAAACAGAAATATTCGTCAATTCTAACATACTCAGAAACCAAGCCCGTGGGTTAGGCTATGTAAGCAAATTTATCGTAACAATAAAGTAGCTTATGTTTCTTTTAGAAAGAGATTTGGTTCTATTGTTTGTCTCGTGGCCCTTTGGGTTGAAACACACTTTACTCTATATCTGCGGCAACAACCAGGAAGTCCGTTTAAGGTCTGGGAGCGAGACCTGGGCCGGCCTTAGTAGGCGCGTGCCAGCCGGTTGCCAGGGGTGATGTGAGTGAGCATCGTCTGGACGAGTTCCGGAAGGTCGTATTCATGCTTCCAACCCCAGTCCCGCCGTGCCGCGCTGTCGTCAAACGCCATTGGCCAGCTGTCCGCTAGGGGTTGGGAGTGGAGAACGCTAGGTAAACATCTTTAAACTATGAAGCCTCGGATCTCGCGAGAACGGACACTGCACTAGCATTCACGGCCAACGGGCGCTGCACTATATCAGACAAATATAGGTATACCTAATGTAGGTAGAGTTACTGTAATTAGTATAGAAACAATGACATAACACCCCTCACATCCGGCACACCCCTCACCTATAGCCTGTCTGACAGGGTCCACGTTGTACGTGACCCTCAACTCGGGCAGCACCTTCTGCATCTCCACAGCCAGCTCGTGGGGAGTGAAGCTCATGGCGTTGATGTTGTAGGTGCGAGAGCCCAGGGCCTCGTCGGGGGCCTCCAGCACCTCCAGCGTGGCCCTCAGGCAGTCGTCGATGTACATCATGGGCAGCCTGGTGTCGCTGCGCAGGTTACACTCAAACCTGCCGCTCTTCACAGCCGCGTGGAAGATCTGGACAGCGTAATCTGGGAGGATGAGGAGGGGGGGGGTTACGGGAAAGAGTGAGGAAGAATGGCGGGTTATTACGTCGATAGTAAAGTGACTTTGGACTTAGGGAGAGACAGATGGAGGTTCCCTCATTTACGTAACAGAGGAGGGGTGTCAGTGTGTGGGGGGGGGGAGGTTGTGGCGAGGGTGGGATCTCACCCGTCGTGCCCCCACCAGGCTGGGAGTCAGCAGAGATGATCCCTGGGTATCTGAGACAACGGAAGTCCAGCCCATACCTGTGGTGGTAGTACTGACAGAGAAACCCGGGGGATCAAGTGGAGGTGTGTATGTGTATATTGTTTGGCTGATTGTGTGTGTGTGTCTTGTATGTTTGTGTTGTTAGTGTGTGTGTGTATTACCTCTCCCATCAGCTCAGCGTGGACTTTGGAGACACCATATATGGTGCGAGGTCTCTGCACACACAGCTCAGGGGTAGGGTCCCTAGGTGAGGAGGGCCCGAAGGCTCCGATAGTGCTGGGGACAAACACACGAAGACCATGTTCTGCTGATATGTCTAATATGTTATGGAAACCTACGGAAAGAGGGAAAGAGTTAGTGAGTGTGTGTGTGTGTGTGTGTGTGTGTGTATGTACTCCTCAGACACCCAATTCCACACCGTACCTGTGATGTTGACCTGTCTAGCCAGGCTTACGTTGTCCTCTCCCACAGCAGACAACACAGCAGAGTAGTGGACCAACCAGCTGATGTTGTTGTTAACCACAATCTCCCTCAGGTTCTTACAGTCCAGGATGTCAGAGTAGATAAACGGACCTGCGGAACGCAGTGCGTGTCCTAAGTCTGCACAGACTCACTGCATCGTTGGTACTCTTGAAGTCAGGAGGCATAATGTACATACCACTGTGGTAGACATCATTGGGCGGCATTCTGATGTCTGACAGAATCACATTGTTTTCCCCAAATCGTCTCCTAAAAGAACCAGAGGTATAAGAAAAATCGAAATGTCCCTCCATATTGCAACTTACAAATAAAGGTTGGGCAATTTTAGCGAATCAGAAGAGGTTATGCAAATTCCCTACCGCAGCATCTTGGCAAGCCCCACCCCCAGCTGGCCCAGCCCCCCTAGAACACACAGGGTAGAGTAATGTTGTCATGGACACCCCATCTAGCTGTTGCCATGGAAACCCTGCATGAAACCAGTGCTGGCAACCAAACTATCAGAGGATGCAGGGCAAGACTCTTGACAATACTCTTTATTGTTTTGATAATTTTTACAATAAACGATTGGAAATTTGCTTACCTGTTATGAGGACTTTGGGGTGTTCTTTCTCCGTTAATGACGAGGAGTGAATGCCAGCCACGGGACTGACTTGAGACAGGGGGGAAATGATGCTACGCACTGTTTTTAGCGGCCTGATGATGCTGTTCCTTGCCGGTAACGCACATCGTGACACACCACTCAACCCGGCCACAATCATCCTAGTACAAAATACATAACTAATGA